>NC_140299.1:64977688-65245188 GCF_964211825.1 Aythya ferina
TCTCCTCTCCTCTCCTCTCCTCTCCTCTCCTCTCCTCTCCTCTCCTCTCCTCTCCTCTCCTCTCCTCTCCTCTCCTCTCCTCTCCTCTCCTCTCCTCTCCTCTCCTCTCCTCTCCTCTCCTCTCCTCTCCTCGAGTCTCCTCTCCTCGAGTCTCCTCTCCTCGAGTCTCCTCTCCTCGAGTCTCCTCTCCTCGAGTCTCCTCTCCTCGAGTCTCCTCGAGTCTCCTCGAGTCTCCTCTCCTCTCCTCGAGTCTCCTCTCCTCGAGTCTCCTCTCCTCGAGTCTCCTCTCCTCGAGTCTCCTCTCCTCGAGTCTCCTCTCCTCTCCTCGAGTCTCCTCTCCTCGAGTCTCCTCGAGTCTCCTCGAGTCTCCTCGAGTCTCCTCGAGTCTCCTCGAGTCTCCTCTCCTCTCCTCTCCTCTCCTCTCCTCTCCTCTCCTCTCCTCTCCTCTCCTCTCCTCTCCTCTCCTCTCCTCTCCTCTCCTCTCCTCTCCTCTCCTCTCCTCTCCTCTCCTCTCCTCTCCTCTCCTCTCCTCTCCTCTCCTCTCCTCTCCTCTCCTCTCCTCTCCTCTCCTCTCCTCTCCTCTCCTCTCCTCTCCTCTCCTCTCCTCTCCTCTCCTCTCCTCTCCTCTCCTCTCCTCTCCTCTCCTCTCCTCTCCTCTCCTCTCCTCTCCTCTCCTCTCCTCTCCTCTCCTCTCCTCTCCTCTCCTCTCCTCTCCTCTCCTCGAGTCTCCCCTCCTCGAGTCTCCTCTCCTCGAGTCTCCTCTCCTCGAGTCTCCTCTCCTCGAGTCTCCTCGAGTCTCCTCTCCTCTCCTCTCCTCTCCTCGAGTCTCCTCTCCTCGAGTCTCCTCTCCTCTCCTCGAGTCTCCTCGAGTCTCCTCTCCTCTCCTCGAGTGTCCTCGAGTCTCCTCTCCTCTGCTCGAGTCTCCTCTCCTCTCCTCGAGTCTCCTCTCCTCGAGTCTCCTCTCCTCTCCTCGAGTCTCCTCTCCTCGAGTCTCCTCTCCTCGAGTCTCCTCTCCTCGAGTCTCCTCTCCTCTCCTCGAGTCTCCTCTCCTCTCCTCGAGTCTCCTCTCCTCGAGTCTCCTCTCCTCTCCTCGAGTCTCCTCTCCTCGAGTCTTCTCTCCTCGAGTCTCCTCTCCTCGAGTCTCCTCTCCTCTCCTCGAGTCTCCTCTCCTCTCCTCGAGTCTCCTCTCCTCGAGTCTCCTCGAGTCTCCTCTCCTCTCCTCGAGTCTCCTCTCCTCTCCTCGAGTCTCCTCTGCTCTCCTCGAGTCTCCTCTCCTCTCCTCGAGTCTCCTCTCCTCTCCTCTCCTCGAGTCTCCTCTCCTCAAGTCTCCTCTCCTCGAGTCTCCTCTCCTCGAGTCTCCTCGAGTCTCCTCTCCTCTCCTCTCCTCGAGTCTCCTCTCCTCGAGTCTCCTCTCCTCTCCTCGAGTCTCCTCTCCTCTCCTCTCCTCGAGTCTCCTCGAGTCTCCTCTCCTCTCCTCGAGTGTCCTCGAGTCTCCTCTCCTCTGCTCGAGTCTCCTCTCCTCTCCTCGAGTCTCCTCTCCTCGAGTCTCCTCTCCTCTCCTCGAGTCTCCTCTCCTCGAGTCTCCTCTCCTCGAGTCTCCTCTCCTCGAGTCTCCTCTCCTCGAGTCTCCTCTCCTCTCCTCGAGTCTCCTCTCCTCTCCTCGAGTCTCCTCTCCTCGAGTCTCCTCTCCTCTCCTCGAGTCTCCTCTCCTCGAGTCTCCTCTCCTCGAGTCTCCTCTCCTCGAGTCTCCTCTCCTCTCCTCGAGTCTCCTCTCCTCGAGTCTATTCTCCTCTCCTCGAGTCTCCTCTCCTCGAGTCTCCTCTCCTCGAGTCTCCTCTCCTCTCCTCGGGTCTCCTCTCCTCTCCTCGAGTCTCCTCTCCTCGAGTCTCCTCTCCTCTCCTCTCCCCCCTACCCCTCCCCCTTCCCCTCCCACTCCTCCTCCCCCTCCCCCTCCCCCTGTGAGGGTGAATGAGCATGGGCACAAGTTGCCCAGAGAGGTTCACCATCCTTGAAGATCTTCAGAGCAGTTTGTGATATATGGCTGTTTTGCAATGTTATTTATTTTATTAAAAATATTTTACATATAAGACAGTACAGAAGTGTCTCTATATGGTATATGACCATGCAAATGCTGAAGTCATCAGAGAAAAATTTAGTCTACTTCATCTTGCCAATAAAAGCCAATGATTTTTTTTTCTTTTGCATTCTCTGAAGTTTCCTAAAAGTTCAGCATCTTTCCAACGATAAATATTTCAGTTTTCTGAGGCTAGTGGAATGCTGGAATCCACAATTTTCTGCCAAAATTGCAGGAAGATAAATACCTGCATGATGTAGAAAATGAATACAGAACTCATTTTCAAATAAGATACATATTTAAAAGTAGTATTACCTCAATCTATTTCATTCAATGACTCGATGATCGTGTTGTGTCATTATTATAACGACTTTTTTTTTTTTTTTTTCTCTTCCCAAAAGGAATCATTAACTAAATCATTAACTAAATGAGCATTCTGGGTCTTCTGTATGTGGATATTTGTGCTATTTTGGGGTGAACAGTAGATTTTGTTAGATCTCTTCTGCTATAATATTTTTCTCCAAAACTCTTTAGAAATCTGTAAGACTTGCATTTTCAGTATACTAATAATCAAATGACAATGTGCCATTGCAGTAGTTTACCATTATCAAATTCTACTTTTATTGCCTTGTGTGATAGCATAGTGAACTTATGTATTACCAGTAAACTATTTTTGTTATTGAAATTTCCAAGAACACAGTCTTGGCCTTAGCAGCAGCGATGTAACTTTTCATTTTGTTCTTTGGAAAAAATATCTTTCTCATTGTTTTATTGCTACCTGTTTGTTTTTTTTTTTGTTGTTTGTTTGTTTGTTTGAAAGGCTGAACACCAAAGATTCTCAAAACTGTCTGACATGAACAATTTTCAATAAATAAAATGGTCTTTTTTTTTTTTTCCTAGTTCTCAAATGTTTCCCTCCTTCCCTCCTTCCCTCTCTGTGTAGTTTTTCTCTTGATAAAATCACACTAGTTTGTTGCTAGTTGGAACTCGAATTTTGGCTTTTTTCCTATATGCTCTCTTTATATATGTTTTTCTCAAACTTAATTTTCTCTCTTGTATGATCAGTTAAACCAGTGTGTGATATGGAAGTATAATTATTCGGTCTCTTAAATTTTCTATTATTCTTCTGTGTCAGAGTCATTTGTATCTCCTAGGCTCATTTCTTGGTATAATTTCTTAAAGCCATCTTGTACAATTTCTTCAAGGAATTGCTCTTTCTCCCTTATTCTTTATTCATTTAAATTTTCTCTCCATTAAATGCTATTTGCTAATTTTCTTACCTTAATAAAATAAACCATCTTAAATTTACTTTTCTGTTTTCTTGGTTTCCTTCCATGATCACAAGCTCCTTGATTCCACAGTTGATTTCAATATTATACTTTTAACCAGTTCTTTCCAAGCGATCACAGTCCCATGCAGAAGCTGTCATGTTCTCTTTGGCTTATCATCCTTCTGATTATGCCAGATGAGTCTGAATTTTGACTACATTCCTCATAATTCTTTTTTTTGGTTTCACTTATATTGAAAGTATTTTGACAGACAGATTTGTCCTTTCTTGTTCCCTGCCACAGATAAGGCTTTCACTGTCTCCTTTATTCCAGTTCTGAGGCTCTTATAAAGATTTTAATTTTTTCATAGCTACCTGTTACCATTTTCTTTGTCCTCCTAGCTTCTGGAAAACATGTGTGTCCTTAAGTCAGCAACTTTTTATCCAGTGATGTACTTCCCCTTTTATTCTGAGGTGAATTTCACTGTTACCTGTTTGCTTATGGCGTATCATCATATTGTCAGAGCAGCCTGAGCTGGCAACAGCACTTGTATTCAGATTCTGGGCATATATTCAACTCCTGGATTCTGATCATCCACTAAAGCCATCTGAATTTCAGTATGCCCCACAGCCAAATCTCTGGCAATGTCATTAGTGACTGTAGGATTGTGTAGCATGGGAGTTGTCAGTGATAGATCAGTCTCTCTAACCTTTGTAAAATCTCAGTCTTGGGTTCTTGAAAAGCAGTATGCTGCCAGTTTGGGTATGCATGGATGGAGGTAGATGCTGCTGTAATTAGACACTGGAATAACTGGTTTAATTTGCCAGACTGTGGGAATACTGAGACAGAGGGATTTGGGATAGAGCTCTTAGAAGCAAACTAGCAAGACTATACAAAAATAACTATTATATTAGAGCCCCATGACTTACTTCTTCAGTACTCCCATGTGACAAAATGCTTGAACGCAGTAGATTTTCCATTTTTCCATTTTCTGCTTCTATAGACATTCACAATTAATACAATATCTTTTTTTTTTTTTTTTTTTTTTTTTTTTTTTCCCCCCATAAATGTGGACTATTTATAAGCTCTTATATACCCTTAAAATTTCTGTGCAGTATTTTGCATGCTTTATCACTTCTGATGAAATAGCCTCTGCCAGTTGGTTGAATTATGAATCAATATTAGACTTTAAGACAAAGATTATAGAACTTGATTTTTTTTTTTTATTATTTTTTTAAACAAAATCACGTTGTAGATTCACTACTCCATCTTCTTGGAGAAGCTGGGCAATCCAGATATGAGATATTGCAGCAGTTATTCTTTATCTGATACAAAAGAAAATCATATTGATTTAAATTTCATTGAAGAAAGGACAAGAATTGTCCATCACTCATACTGATTTTTTTTGCAAATTCTGGGCACACAGATGTTGTGCTTAATAATTTTCACAGAACAAATGCCTTTGGCTTTGCCAGAGCCTTCCTCTTTGCAGAAGTTTCCAGGAGTTAGAGAAGCTGTAGCTGGGCCCAGTACTTTAAATCTGTTAATCCATCCAAGGTGCAAGTTCTTAGTGAGTAACAGACTTAAGAGTATTTTAAAAACACTAGTGACAATGAATTTGAATACCAAGTTGCACAAAGAAAATTGAAATGATGCTATAGTTGTTATCTTAAATTGTGTGTTAACAAAGCAAAAATAAACAGCTAGATCTGCCTAGAATATTAATAATAGGTGTAATAATAGACTATATTTTTCAAAATGGATCAATTAGATGGCAAAGCATAGTTGTAAAACCCTGTCCAGTTTCCAGCCATTATGCATAATTCATTGAGCATAGCAGGTTTTCAGCTGGGTTGAAGCTGACAAGATTTGAATGATTTTCTTAAAAATACTTCCTCTGGGTTTACATTTTAACAAAGCAATATATCATTTACAAGAAATCCAATGTCTTTGGTGTCCTGGGTACTGTTAACTTAAAGCTTATTATACCATGTTCTGCTCATTACTTCCACAGGCTTTTACACAATGTTTTCCAGCTGGTCTCATTATATATCTTCCTACACTACATATTACTGAACCAGAGCAGTAATTTAAAAAGAACCAAGTATTTGCAATCAAGCCTGGATCATGCCCTCTTAGGGGCAATTTAACTAAAGCTTGTTGAACATGCATTTCTCTCCTGCTTTGCTCTCCTCGCTCATAGATAGCAGCTAGCTATCCTTCCCCGGATATGTGCAGTGCTATGCTGGGTGCCACCATTACTTGTCAGAATTTGAGAAATAAGACAATTTCTGTATAGGAGGCTGGTCTCCCAAAAGCTGTTAGAAAACAACTCAAAGAGTTGAATGAGACTCTACAAATATTGAGGTTTCTTTATCAATTCACCTTGTTGCAAAAAACTCATTCAGGTCTCTCAATGCCACTTAAGCCCAGCTAAGTGGGTTCTAAAAAGGCTAGCACTACCCAAGCCCTGTACATTGCAATGGCACATGAAATAAGTGCATTTTTATTCATTACCATTTTTATTTAAGTCAGTCAATAAGAAGAAAAGAGGGAAATTAGAACATTTCTAAGATAAGTGAATGGATCAGAAATGCCAAACCCATTTCTGAATGGGTTGATGAGACAGTGATGATGAGACAAAAGATAGGACTGTCAGGCTGTTTTAAAAGTCAGCTGGTGGCTGGAAGAGCTCTTGCTGAAGCAGGCTGTTGAAAACCTATTCTATCATATTGAAAAAAAAAAAAAATATATATACATGTATTATATATTGCAGCAAAATTCTTAATTAATATCCTTTTCTCATGGGAACTCTGGCGGTAGCTGCTGGGGTAGCATAGAGGGAGCTGGAGATGGGCCAAGAGGAAATATCTAACACTCAGTATGCTATGTACTGAGAGAAGGGGAAAGAAAATATCACAACCACAGTGTTCTGAAGTGTGCTTTCCTATGGTGAATACATTTTTAGAAAAAAATTAGGAAGAGTTAGGCTTTCTGTAAAGACAGAAAAGATCTCACATTTAAAAGATAGAAATGGAATGCATTACTCACTGTTTTTCTGAAATTAATATTATTTATTAGTATTCATTACCTGTGTAACATGAAAGCATCCTGGGAGCATGGGTTGTGACTGCAATGAATTGATGATATTTATTCTACAGTTATTTAAGAAGGTTTCCTACTTCATTTTCAAGACTGTAACTAGTCTATAGAGATTCACAAAAGTGAGCATGAAGTTCTTCATTTTAGGTGCTGTATAACACTCTTACCACGGAGGTATAGGGCAGAATGACAGCATTTGCATCTTCACTAATAGGCAGACACTTCCATCCCAGTACCTTCAGGTTGAAGTTTGATGGTTCCATTGAACCAGCAATCGTTTTTTTTATTATTATTTATTTATTTATTTTTGTTATGTATGTATGTATGTATTTATGTATGTATTTATTTTAATTTACAGACAGTGAAGGCAGAAGCCACCATTGCCTTGGAAATGTCAGAGAAACGTTCAGCTGCAGACAGTGCTGATGTGCACCATTCATGAGGCATTGCCTGCTCTACATTTCAAGGAGAGCTGCATGGTAGATTGTGTGTAAAAAACATCCATCACAGAATGATTTCATCTAATGAGTCCAACAGCTTTCAGATATGGTACACTTTGTATCTAATAAACTAAGTAGATATTCTGATTTTATTGAAGACATAAAGAGTTTTTCTTTTTAATGTACAGAGTGATGAATTGTATATCTTCCCCCACAAGATATCTTTTTTAATATGGCAATATAACCTTCCATACATTTTACACCATGGATATTTTGAAATGGTCTTTAATGTCCTTTTAAAATCATGTTGAAAGTTGCACACACAATTAAGAATTTTTAAGAGGGAAATGAAGGTAACATATTGGTATGTGTGTTGGAAATTGTTTACCTTCTTTTTAGTCTTTGTAATAATAAATAAATAAATAAACAATCACATATTTGGCTAGACTATGACTATAGAGTACATAAATAATGTAAGTGAAACTTACCATAACAGACTGCTGAATCTTCTGTATGTTGCAATGAAGATTAATTTAAAATAACTGTAGAATTTGGAGTAAACAATTTATTACCAGCAAAATTCTACTACAAAATAATTTTATTACCTTGACCATCCCCTACCCCTCCCCATACCATACTGCCATACCTCCCCCCCTTATTTTTTTTTGTTTGTATGTGTGATACTCTGGGTATTTTTACCTACCATTCCACAGGTGCCCAAATGAAGGAATTTTCTCCTAGCTTTGCTGCGTTCTCCTATTCTTTCTCCTACTCTGTTCTGTTTTCTCCATTGGAGAATTTTTCTGTTATGGAGCTTAACATTTTAAATGTTATTTACAAACTTGGAGCAATGTCTGATGAAAAATTATGGGCTGTGATGTTGTGGGAGGGATTTCTTGATCTTCTGAATCTTTTCATTTATGTTATTAATTCTCTTTGGAGGCTAGGCTGTATTCTCTGTGTCCTGTTTCAGAAATACTCAAGTTACAGTTGAAGCTTTACTCTGTGAGATTCGTCTGAAATATAGCTTACACCGGAAATGTGAATGTATTATTCTTTTTTTCTGAAACATTGTCCTGTTTTAAAAAAAATATTTAAACTAAAAGTTTTGCCACTGTTAAACAGGATGTGCTTAAAGCTACTTTGGTTTACATGTTATTTCTCTCTTTTTCTTTCTCTGGTGGCCCGCCTAGACAGGATGTATTGCTACCTAGACTACAGGTTAGCATGAGGGAAATTTTGCTGCAAGAAAGTTACAGCAATAGAGAGTTTCTCATCTAAATGGACAAAACACAGAAAGGCTAAAAATGTGAAATAACACAGAGAAATTGCTATAGGATCATGAAGTATGTTAGTGAGCATAATCCAGAGCTTCTGACTCCGGTACATTACTCACAACACTGCTTTGCCTTGACATGCTTTACTGTTGTCATGGTTAAGTTCCTAGTGCATAATTTCCCTAAATCAGCCATTCAAGTGTCTCCGAATTTGCAGCTTGAGCTCCCTTATATGTTAAATTTTAATATATATGCAAAATATAGGTTAAACTTCAACATATGTGCAAAAGAGTGTGGAAGTGAAGCAGCTGTTATGCCTGACCTTCAGAATGGTAATGCCATTGTCTCATGAATGTTCACATTTTGGGAAACATCTGTGTTTGGTATGTTCAGAAGAATACTCTGAGTGTTCATATTGGGTAAATGTATAACATAAATGTAAACTGTCCATTTGCTTGAATGTATTATCCCTCTACAGCAGCAGTTGCTCCAGCCTCTTTGTAGTGCAGGGCTATATTCTAAAATGGTGAAATGTCATCTGACATACAAAATGACTAATATCCTAAGGAAGCTATGCCGGATGTTGTTATTCACTCTTTCTAGGGTGATGATGATGATGTTGAAGGACTGTTTTAGGTTTTAGACACGGTAAAAAAATAACAAATTTTATCCTTTGTATTTTGTTGTTGACACTTCCTCAAGCATGTTCAGCTTAGACTGAGATTTGTTTGTGTATTTTTTTTTTCTTCCCATTTTCCTTGTAAAAGAACAAGCACTATACATTTTATGTACTCCAAAATTTTCAGTTCAAATGTGCTTCTCTTTGTAAGAAATCAGAAAAATCTTATCTAAAATTGATATGTCTTGTCTCCAATGAAAAGCGTTCTTATAAATGAAAATGAAGAAAAAAATAATTCCTGTTACAACTGTCATTCCTCTCAGTGTCACTTGGAAGGTGATTTGAAAGAGAAGCTGAAATATCTAGAAATTGAAAAGAAATTCAGAATTGCTTCATCTTTCAGTCAGTTATATTCAGCAGATTCCCAAAGGAAGGCAATCAAATGAACACAGAATAGAAAGCAGACCTGAAAAGAACAAAGTAAGCAACATGAATGGAATAAAAGTGATAGCACAGAAGAGACGTGATATATGCAAAATACTAAGCAGAAATAAGGGCAAATTACTGCAACAGATGGCCCTGTAGAAAATGGAACTACGATTTAACAGTAAGAAATACGTTTCCCTCTGGCATTTCTTGATCATTAAGTCCTGGAAAAAGAGAAAGTTGTGGTAAGGTATTGGATTAGAAAAACACCTAAATATGTAAAGAAAAAATAAATAAATTACTCTTTTGGCCTCAGTTTACCATAGCCCAAAACTGATCCATTTCTTTTGTGTCCTGAACTTACAGAGAGGAAAGGTGAATAGAAGTACGATGACATTGAAAAAGAGGGAAGGAAAAGATAGAGGAATTATTTTAGGTAGCAGTTAGGAAATGGCTTTTGTATATCTGAGCAGAATAGATTTGGACTTGCTAGTGAACCCTTTCTTCCTTTTACGGATACTTGAAAGAGGAGTTGACTGTTTTGCTTTTCAGATGTCCCCATGCAAGATATGGCTCATATACAGACAGCAGTGGAAAGTAAAAGTATCACAAATTGTTGTTTGAGAAAAAGGTTTGAGGTAATATTGATACATTACATATATATCGGGTAACACTTCACGTCCTTCTTAGAATTATTGTTATCAAAGCAGATTATTTTCCTCTTTTTTTTTTTTTCTTTTTTTTTTTTCCCCATGTAACAGGGTACATCACATGGACCTCTGAAGAAATTTCACAGCTTAGTCCCCAGATCATCTAAGAAAAAAAATGACTTGAAGTCATTTGAAGCAAATGGAAGCTCTTTCACTCAGCTTTTTGTTAAACAGTTGCACTATTTCAAATTTTGTAGAAACCCTTCAAAATCTATTTTCTTCCTTGCTGATAAGCCACAGATATAACAAACAGCCCTGGTATAGTAATTAGACCTTTAAAATTTTTATTTAATTTTAGATTTTTAAATTTTATTTTATGGGGAAGAGAAATACTATATGATCTTAAATGAAAAGTAATGACAATTCCCTCCAGACCACTAACATATTTCACACTGTCATACATCTATCTCTATAAAACAACAGATTAAACTGAGTGTCTGGTAAACCCAACTCAAAATGAGACATACACCAATTACAAAAGAAATATCTTCAAAATAACAGGTGAAATGTTCTCATAAATAACATTCATTGCAGATTAATGTTCCATAAAGTTTCCAGTCCCTCACAGAGCTTCTGAAATGCTATGATAAATCATCTGTGCTTATGTTTACAGTATGTTATAGACGGAAATTCTAACACCTGTGAAGGCAAACTAGTTGCTCAAACCTCAATACTGTTTTCTAATCTCCAGTAGGTGACTATCAGGGTAGAGCATTTATGTAGATAACTGCTAGATTTTTGTGTTCTTTCCCTACAATATGTTTTTCTTCTTAAAGGAAGCTGATTAAAAAAAAAAATAGAGTTTGATTTTCTTTTGATTTACTGTGGTGTAAATCAGTAGTCAATCTGATGTCAATGCAGTTGCATTTACCAGAAATGGGATTGCTGACATTAAATGTGTCACAAATGCCATGTAGATGTGTAAGTGAAGTTCTAGCAGCTCAACTATTTCCAAGCTTCTCTTGCAGACAGTTTAATGATTCTAAAGCACATTGTAGTTAATAAATATATAAAAACCATGGCTATGAAATGATGGGAGGACATCTAGAAAGTATTTCAGTTTGGAAAACTACCATGAGTTACCCTTAAGAATTTAGTTTCTTGGGTCTCTTTTGGTTTTGGATGCTGTATAAACTCCAAAGCTCTTTAATGTTATAGCTGTGCCCAATTTCAATACCAAAACCAGTTTAGGTGCCAATTTTCTGCCCTGTAACGCCCAGTAAGAAAGCAAGCAGACAAGCTCTTCCACTCTTTCACTGAACTCAGCTTCTAAGGTATCCTGACTTGGTAAAAACAGTGCTAGATGATATAGGTAAAAGCAGTAGGTTTTGTTTGTTTGTTTGTTTTCTGCAAACTATGCTATGCCATACTTAGTAACAAAATTAGCAGAATAACATATAATAATAAGTTTATGTAGAAATACTTTGTATATTTAGAAAATATATTGTATATACATTATATATTGTATATACATTATATATTGTATTTCTTATTGTATAATTATCATTGCATGCTAAATATGATCAAAAGAACAGCAGGATCACATTCTGATTCATTTTTAATTCTCCTACATCTACAATGTAGGTATCAATAGGTATCAATGTAGGTATCAACACAATGGGGTGTATTGATACATACTTAGTTCATATTTTAGACTGTTTTTTTTTTTTTTTTTTTTCCAATTCTCACTTCATTGTCTCATAACAGTATTTCCAACTTTCACCCTCTCCAGTATATTAAGAAACTCAAGATCCATAGTCAAAATGTCAGAAGTTAGCAAGCAGCAGTGTTAAAGTAGAATACATGCTCCTACCTGCTATTCATTTATCTTATGAGAGTTAATTATTTTGTTATGATACTGTTCTCTTGCAGTATCTCTGTTCTTTTAGAACACTGGATGAACAATGCTAATGTAAAAAGGAGCTATTTAATATTTATTTTTACTTTGTTATTCAACAGACATCAGAAAGAAGAATTAATTTCCTGACGTTTTTCTATATTGATTGTGACTATAATATGTTTCACAATCATTAGTTACATGTCTAAAAACCACAGGAGTCTGAAAGGACATTTATTTGCATTTTAGAGGCACATACTTTACAAATTTTTCATCACCACATGTAAAGCTCAGAAAGTGCACAGTAATTCCTAGTGACCTATTTTAGATGACTGGACATGATTTTTTAGATATTTTAAGCCACTCTTTCAAAAGATCTAGTAGTTCAGACACAAAAAGAAAGAATGATCATATCTGAACCCTTCTTTGGAGGAGATTTAATAACAATATACAGGAACAGATACAGTTCTCCAGGACAGTATTGGCTGTCATACTACTGTTTCTTTTCTGCATGCCCCTTGCTAGTTCATTAACATCTTTTAACTTCACAGGAAAATGAAATCAATGAAACCTAGCTTGCACATCACCTTGACTCCATAGCAAAATCCAGTCTAAAAACATTATTGATGTGAAATATTTAGAGAAACAGTGGTTCTGCAGATAATAATGGTAATAGTAATAGTAATAGTAATAGTAATAGTAATAGTAATAGTAATAGTAATAATTGGCAAATCTGAATCCATTGTAAGGTCAAATAAATTTTGCAGAGAAATTCTTAATTCCTGAAATCTCGTTTTGCAACCACTTATTTAATATCTTCTTGTGTATACATACTACAAAATATACTAGTCTTAAAAGAAAGAAGGAAACAAATCCCATGGCACACTGTCATGTCGACATCAGTTATTTGGTAGAAGAATAAGAACAGGCTCCAGCACCTGATTTAATAAAATGAGCTTGTTTCCATTGTACTTCACCATTTGAACATGAGATCAGTGCTGCCAGCCCTAGAAAGACAGCCAGCATAATAACAATAACAAATTTCAGAAAATGCAAAGTGTATAAAGTTTTGAAGGATGGAATACTGATGATGCAAACACTTAGGAAATCAAGAACAGGTAATTCCCCTCCTATGAGAGTACATGGAATAACAGGATGAAAATGCTTACAGAGAAATTGAAACAACAGATGGAATATTGGAATCTTTTGATTTTTTTTTTTTATTATTATTATTTTTATTTTTTTCCCACTGCTTTAGATCTCATTTTGGGATGTATTTTCTCTGCACAATATAAAAACATTTTTATCCTAACAAGGAAGTCAGAGGTTTTACCCTTTCATGAAATGGCAAATGGGGAAGAAATAATTTATTCTGGAATGAAGAATATAGTTGGATCAACTAAACTTTTGTGTACTTTTTGCCAGGAAAAAAATATTTACTTGTTGATCTGAAAGTTTTATCATTATATCTATTTGGCCAACCAGCTCAAACAGCTTTATGTAGTTTGCTGCCTTTCCCAGTATATTATTTTGTCCCAGTTTTCCTTCTTTAAAACATTTATTTTTAATTTACAGTGATCTGAAATGACATTGAAGTTTGTAATAATAATAAACTACAGATCATAAAAGGCATTTGGATTTAATATCTAGACTATGAAGGTAGCAAGTTAGCCTCTTTGGTACTAATGACCAATCGGCATTCTCAAGGCTAGCAGTGCTTTCCATTGATGATCTGCAACAAAGATGAGCCCAACGGATCAGTGGTAACTTCAGTGGACAGTGAGAGCATATTTACAGCAGATTAGACAAGTAAGGAGTGTAGTTTGACATGTCTGGGATTATAACTCTGTTTAAGTGCTCCACAGTTTTATTTTCTTCCTAATACTGTGTGTTCTAAGAAAAGTAACAGTAACTGATAGTTAAGCATCAGCATCTTTCTTTATATATATATCTTATTTTACATCCAAATATTTTATACTTCACAAGCAGATCTGGAACTGAGTCATGATAATTATAAAAACTGCTGTGACTATAATCATTGTATGAATAGGAAGTGACTGCAGTTGAGCATTGTGCTAGCTGTAACTGCGGCACTCTGAACTATCTGAACTAGACCAGTTATCCACAAGATGGTGTACTAACACTAACAAATGGCATTCATTTTTCAGGGAGACAGAGAATGAGGGAAAAAGAAAACAACCAACCAACCAAACAAACAAAAAAAAAACACTTTTATTGCCTGTGAAGAAATATTTATTACATCCAAATTTGCACCAGTATCTTTTGAAAACTGTATTGCTGATGTCTCTCATGATATGTTACTGTGCCATCTGTTTACATAGCTGTTGGTTGACTTCCAATAGCCATAATAATTATTAAAAACGTGTCTTTTACATTCTGGAACACCCACTATCATACTCAAACATGATTAATAGCTCAGGGTGTCACAAAGAAACCGTATTTTGTAGCTGGTATCAGGAGAGCTCTAGGCAGTCAAGAGTTTATAAACAGCTTGTTTGTATTTCTTTTGCCTGATAACCTATATACATGTAGGATGTAGCAGAACATGGTAGTCATGAAGCCAGTCATGTCACTGGTCTTGTACCAATCCATTAGTGTTTGTTACAACAGTGCAGATCTGAATGTTACTATTCTTAGTTATATATGAAGCCTTAGTATATAGGCAAATATTTAAGGTATTTATCTGTAAAGCTTAGACAAATTTACAGACCAGATAATTTTGTTTCATGTCTTGGGAAGTACCTCTCTCTCTGGTGATGTTTGAGAATACATACACCCAGTGACACAGTGAACCGTTCAGTCACCTATTTCATTTTTTGTCTGAATTAATATTTAAGTTCAGAATTCACAATTCTACAAGTTCCTAATTCACTGTTCTGTGACAGAGAAGCAAGGTTTTTGCCATGCCTCTGCAGTCCTTCAGTTATGAAAGTATCTAAATTCAGTCAAAGAAATCCATAAAGTTGAAAACAAGCTACAAGATAATGTGTTTTCTGGATTTCCTTTGTTTGGATACATTTCTCGTAAAAAATCTGAAACTAATGAAAACATCTTAAGTTCTTGCTGGATAAGTCAACTTAGATTAATTGCAAAGCAAAGTATTGGTATTGATTTGGTACAAATCATCAGATAAAGCTGTCTGATTTAAAAAAGTGGAATAGGTAGCACAGCAAGTTTAATGAAGCAAGTAAATACTCTTTGGTGAGTAAAGCTGTGATATTGAGTGGCTGTTAGATCCACACAGCTATCATTGGTAGCTTTACTTGCACAAATAGAATAATACAATGAAGACTTCTTTCTCGTCTCAAGAGTGTCATAAACAGCAGCAGTCCTCTTAGATTATCCTCTGTTTTACCTTTGACAGAGTAGTAACAGTTACGGGCAATCTGTACAAAACAGAAGACAAAGTTATAGTGAAATTTGAGAGCAAATTAACCTAGTGTTCACAGTTTAGAAAAGAGTTATACACAAAAACTAATTTGAAAATTGTAAAAGCCATAATTTGTATATTTTACTTACTTTTTCGTGTGTTGTTAAGCAAAGTTGTTATTTACATTTTAATTTAAAGTGGGGTTGTTTTTTTTTTTTCTGTTTTACTGAGATAGTTTTTCCCACTGACTTCACTGGAATGGTTGCTCATGTTTATAGAAAAAGAATGAGTATTTTTGAGGATAAAAATGATCAGAGTTCCAAAATATTGTGGCACAGATTATATGAATCCTATAATCTACATGCTATACCAGTTTTCTGTGCTTCAGTAATATGTCTTGAAAACAGCTTCCAGACATTTAAGCATTTTCGATTGACTTTAGAAGGAACAAGCCAAGTACTCTTGCTTCAATAAATCAGTCAGCTGTGGTTTTTATTTTGAAACAAATCCAGCTAGAAAACTAAACTCCTAATTTCCCCAACACTAATACTAAAACAAGCAAACAAACAAACAAAATACAACAGGAGAGCAGTAAGAAAGGATATATGATGACATTATGTGATGCAATGTGTCATGGGAAAATATTAGAAGCAGTAATTGTTGTGATACCATTGAACTCAAATATCATTACCTCATTTATGTCTCTTTTGATCACAGACTTTAGCATATTCCAACATTAGAAGAGATGCCTTGTTTGAGACTGCACTTTAAAGGAAGAGGGAAAATGAGTTTTGAACCACTGCCTTGCCTCTGGGACTAGCTGTTTCTACAGTACTGTACCGCACATGTCTTGCCTGCTGATTGCTGTAATATTAATTCTGAGTCAACTACTCAGTGAGTTCTTCTTTTTCTTTTCTTTTCTTTTCTTTTCTTTTCTTTTCTTTTCTTTTCTTTTCTTTTCTTTTCTTTTCTTTTCTTTTCTTTTCTTTTCTTTTCTTTTCTTTTCTTTTCTTTTCTTTTCTTTTCTTTTCTTTTCTTTTCTTTTCTTTTCTTTTCTTTTCTTTTCTTTTCTTTTCTTTTCTTTTCTTTTTTTCTTTTCATAATAAAAGGGATATAAAGCTAGAAGTTTGGAGTCAACTGCATGCATACGCTGGTAATAGCTGTTCAGGTAAGCAAAAGGCTCCTTCTCTGTTCAAGCTGGAAATTAAGAAAAAAAATATACCTCTACAGGAAGAAAAAAACATTGTTTGGCATTGAGTTTCATCTTGCAGTACCCCTAATGGATTTTACTTTTTTATTATTTTATTGGGTTTGCTAACTACCTGTCCATTCCACTAAATAACATTATTGTGGTGGTCATGATTTACAGCTATTGCTTCTAATCCTACTGTAGAGGTACTTGCAAATATAAGTGAAGACATGGCAATTGATGAATTTACAGCTCATGGTCCTTGTAGAAAGAAAAATGAAATTAAACACTAGCAAAGAAAAAACTGACAGTAGAATATTTCAAAAGTAGGACAAGGAGCTAATAAAAAAAGATTTCTCTAATTTGAAGCCTTACCTAGTACCCTAAGACATAATTCTGTCGGTATTTGGGGCTGTTCAATTTTGCATGTTATGACAATGTTCCACACTCAAGCACTAAACAAAAAGATCAATGTTTAAATGTTGTTGCTCAGATTCATGATTAGTAACTCCCAAAAAAATTGGATATCAGCTCAGTCATGTTCATGTTTTTATATGCCAAAAATTTCAGTGAAATGTCAGACGTGATCTTTCAAGATGTTTAGTGTAACCTACCTTTAAAATGTTTGTAGTTTCTTTTCACTTTTTCTTCCCTACACTACAAGACCTTGTCATGATTTTGTCTGGGATGAAGTTGATTTTCTTTGAAGAAAGCTTGTATGATGCTGCGTTTTGGATTTAGGATGAGAATAATGCTGATATCACACTGATGTTTCAGTTGTTGCAGAGCTGTGCTTGCACAGAGCTAAATATTTCTCTGCTTCTTATGCTGCCCTGCAGGTGAGGAGGCTGGGAGGGGAGCTGGGAAGGGACACAGCCAGGACAGCTGTCCCAGGCTGGCCAGAGGGATGTCACATAACATATGGCACCATGCTCAGCAACAAAAGCTGGCATAAAGAAGGAAGAAGGGGATGGTGTTTGGAGTGATGACATCTGTCTGCCCAAGAAACCAGTATGTGCTGAGCCGTGCTTTCCTGGTAGTGGCTGAACACCTGACTGCTGATGGATTCCTTGTTTTCCTTTGCTTGTGCATTCAGCTTTTGCTTTACCTAGTGAACTGTATTTACCCCAACCCATGAGTTCTGGTACTTTTACGTTTCTAATTCTCTCCCGCATCGCGCCTGGGGAGAGTGAGCAAGAAGTTTTGTGGTGTTGAGTGAACACTGGGTTAAACCATAGCAGACCTATAAATGCAAATTCCTGGTTAAAAAAAAAAATAAAAAATAAAAAATACAAGAGTTATACAAGTTATGTTTTCATTTTTCCATAATATTTTCTCCGGGAAAGATAATTTTTACTTAGCTCTTCCTGCCAATTATACTAGAATAAACCATAAAGAAGAAAGAGAGACAATGGTGTATAGCATTGTAGGAAGGACAGACTTTTTAAGAACGTTTGCTTATCCTCCTCTGGGTCAATGCTAACTGAAGAACAAGGTATGCACTTTACAACTTATTACTTTATGAGTAACTAACTTTTTACTATTGAATGTATTTTAGTATCTTCTTTAAAAGAATAAGGAGCTCCTGGAACAATGCAACCACTGAATTCCTGTGGATTTTTGTCTCCTGACCCATGGTGTTTACTTGCACTCCATGACTGCAGCTTCCCCTTCAGCTAGGGAATTGAATAGGTTCTGACTCCTGCAGCATTTTTTTTTTTTTTTCATAACACTTGTAGCAATCTGCAGAAATGGAAGTTAAGATCAAGGACTAAATAGTCAGAACTAACACAAAATATGAACATTTGTTTCCAGATAAGATGCCTTCATGATTTCTTCTCATGATTTTTCACTTAATTTGTATTGCCAATTAGGTTTCCATTTGACCCAAGACTTTTGTGCATCCATTCCTATCATTTCTTTGCAGGAAAAACACTAAATCAATTGAAAAATCTCAACTACCCTCATTGCCTGTACCTCTCAAGGTTTATGTTGTTTAAAGCTTGGGGTGCAGCCTACTCCATTCCTGGGGTATGGCTCAAGAGTGCTAATGTGTGGTGCAGCCCAGTGGGCTTGAAGCAGACTGCTGGGAAAGAGCTGGGGGAAAAAACCTGGGAGAAATCTCCCTGGGAAGTCCTTGCCTTCACTCAGAGGATGTGAAGGCAAGGAGCTTCAGGAGGTCAGGCCCTCATCCTCTGCTTGACCTACGTGGGACATTCTACATTGCTGGCCCCCTTATACTTTGCTGGCTTGGTGTGTGGCTGCCTGTTCCATGCCTGGGGATGGTGTGGAGGCCATGGGGCCCTTGGTTGCCCCTGGTCACTGTCCCAGCCCTACACCACTTCTCTTGTTGTGCTGTGGTGGGTCTGTGCACTTGTTGGTGAGACATGGTGTTGCTGGCATCAATACCATGCTCGGCTCCTGGTCTTGCCTACCCAGCAGCAGATCCTGCTGGTCTCTCCTTGAGTCTTCCCATGCAAGGTGGAACCTTCCTTTTTTTTATTTTCCAGAGTGTATTCATTGCTGAAAAGGATATTTCAGTATTTTTTGTGCAAACTGAGAAGGTCAGAAATCCATGAAAAATAGCGTGTCTCAGATCTCATTTCCTCATTTCATTATTTCTCCTTTATTGAAATTTTCTCTTGCCCCTTCATTCTGTAGCAGAATATGTTCATTTATATTTTGGAAGATTTAGAATCTATAATTTGAAAGTTACTTTAATCCCTAATGTTGTATATACTTGCTTGGCTTTGAAATGTTAGCATAAATTTTAAGAAATAAAAATTTCTCATTCTGTGAGATCTATCATGAGCAGATCAGGTGCTTCTCTAAGGGGCTGTTGCTCTTTCAAGAGAACTTCAGAAGCTCAGATTAACAATTGCATCCTAAGGATAGTGCTCAAAAGCTGATGTCTGTGTGTTTTCTTTGGTTGCTTGAGGCTGTACATTTTTCCTCTCAGTCAGGATAAATGCATAATATTGTGAAAAAATCTGTGCTTACTTCAGACCTGCAAGCTATACAGAAGCTTTTTGCTTTGTGTTGGTAGAATTGCAGTTTCTCTGTACGCTGTTTCTCTTCACTAGAAGAAGAAAAAGTCTTGTCATTTTTTTAGTCACAGAAATTGGTTTCTAACTAAATAGTACAGACATGCTTGAAGGAGCAGATTTCCTCCTAGTGGGCTAAGGCTGAAAGTGAGGAACAAGCTACAGTCTAAAGCATTTTTTTTGACAAACTAGAGCATGGAATACTAGGATGATAATATTTCTGTAACTTTACAAAGTACTTTGAATTCTAACGCTGAAACTCATCACAGAAATCAACAATAATGTCTCATAAAGCATTCTTCTCAGAGTCTGTATGCTCTACTATTTTCTAATTACTATTTTTTACACAAATCAAATCAAGGCCAATTAACACTTCTGGGAGGGTAACAAGCGTAGTAATGTTATTGCTAATTTTTTGACATCTTCAAGAATTGTTTTAATGATTATTATTATTGTTATTATTTATTACTCTGGTATTTTAAACCATCATATTCCTTATCTATCAAGCATGCAGGTTGAACTATGTTGGCCTGAAAGCATTCATAGGAATCTAGTATGGTCACAGAGAAATGTCAAGTATATGGGATATGCGAAAATCCTGTAGAACATAAAACCAATTTTGTCTTTGCAATTAAGTATGGTTCAGGAGAAACTATTCTGAAATATAAAATATTAAATAAAGAAGAGTATTAGTTCTTCACCTTCTCTGAACCTCCCCTTCTCTCCTCAAATGTCACAAAATGCAACGTAGATATCTTTTTGGTTTCCGTTAGGCATTAAGATGATTTATTTCTCCTGCATTTCTTTTGAATACTTATTCCACTGAAAATTGATCAGAATGGATTACTGCTTGTACTCAAGCAATTTAAATCTTTAATTTCTCAGGATATATGAATTATATGTATTTTTAATTTTTAATTTTAATGTTCTTTTGTTTTACTCTTTTAAACTCTTTTCATTCCTAAATAATTGTATTTGAAAATTATGTCCCAATTACCTTGATATAGATAAAATTTCTTTTTATTTTGTAGATCCTCCTCTCACATATATTGATACAAAATATAAAGTTATAAAGCAACTTTTTTTTTCTAGATAGAATATCCTTTTATTATACTTGTATATTACCAGTGAATTAGATCCATTGACAGGTTGCTGTAAAGTTCTTACCTCATCAGATATATTTTAGTGACTCAGATGTTCTAGAACAGTCCTGAAATTGTTCAATAAAATCACGATGAATTTAAGTATGTAAGATCCTAGAATTAAGTCTTTTATACGGTCACATTAAAGAACAAAAGAAATCAAAGAACAACAACAGAAAAAAACACCCTTAATCTGAGGATGAGATTCTTATTTAATGCTCATATCCCTCTAAAACATTTTAACAAATTAATTGGCTTTGAGGTACCCATAAAGGAATTAATGCTCATTCTAATGTGTCTTAATAGTGTAATTCCTGTCCAAATAATGTAAAGAGGCTTAAAAAGAGAATTAGACCTAACAGTTGAAGAAAATAAGCCCTTCTTGTGCAAACACACTAGGAAAAAGTAGACTTACACAGTGTACTTGTAGAAATGTCTAGCTTCACCAAACTACTTTGAATCTGAGAGGAATGAGTCCCTTTCCTGACAGTACACTCTGCTGATTTCAAAAGAACATGATGTTTCAGCCAGGAAATGCTTTAAATCAGATTCAGTCTGAGCAAAATGAAGCAACTGGTAATAATTAACAGGTTAAAAGATGTCCAAAAGCACTTCTCTTAAGACATCAGAATGATTTGCTTTTAGCCAGAAGGGCTGCATGCAGCTTAATCACAGACAACACACAGGATATTAATAGTATACTACTGATGTGTTAATCTCAGAGTTTTCATTAGTGTCTTTTTTTGTGGGTTTATGCTATCTCTGTTCATAATGCAGGCACTTTAGGCTGGTTAATTTGATTAACACCAGATTCATCATTTTCCTGTAACTTCTGTAGTTACTCTGGCAAGCATAGTTGGTAACTTTATGTTCTGGTTGTTCAGTTTTGGCAATGCAAGTGACAAAGAAGAGCAATGGTGTTTTGGTTAAGAGACTTACATGCTCCTATGCACCATACCAGAGTAGTAAAACTACTAGTAGTAAAAAAAATGTGGTATGAAAAAAGTAGTAAAAAAGTAGTAGTTGAGTTGCACCAGGGTATATTTGGGTTGGAAAGACTTCCTCACTGAAAAGGTTGTAAGACATTAGAAGAGGCTGCCCAGGGAAGTAGCTGTGTCACTTGAGATATTTGAAAGATGTGTAGATGACCTTGGAGGTCTTTTCTGATTTAAGTGATTCTACAACGAGTCTATGATTCTGCGATGAAAATGGCAGCATCTTTGCTTGACAAGATCTGATAGTCTGGGTCCTACGTGCTGGACAGTGTCAACCCACCAGAGAATTGTTGAGTTTCTCTTAACAGGACCTTGTTATTAAAGAAACTACTAACTTTCTTTTTGTTTGTTTCCTATTTTACTTACATTAAGTGGCCATAATATATTCCCAGTTGTAGCAATTATTTTTGTCTGCTTTTTAAAGTGTCTTTAAACCTTTAAAGTAAATCTCATTGAAATCGGTTTCATATCTGTTGCCTCTGTGTCATTTTGTCCAGAAAGAGAGTGAAGTAAGGAAAAGGATATAATTTGTAGATCATTGCTTTCTTGAATAAAAACAATAAACATGGAAGTCTGATAACCTTTATAATCATTGTTTATAATCAGGAATTAATATATTTCTGTCAGAAATTTGCATTTTATTTAAAAGATTGAGATGTTATTATTGTTCATTTAATTGCAATCCTTAAGTCAAGCTTTTATTATTTATTTATGTATTTATTTTTCCATCTAGGGTCTGATTCTGTGAAGTATTGAAAGCCTCTCATGTCCTCTAGTGTAGCAGCAGGAAGTCTTTGTGAATGCAGACTGGGAATAAATGTTCTGAAAATGCAGCTGGGCTGTATAACAAATCTGCTCTTTCTGATCTTCAGAAGAGCTGAAGCATCTCACATGTAGGAACTACATTTTTATTCAAGTGATCAGTTCCCAGAGCTTTGGGAAATCTGGCAACTGGATTATTTCAGAAAGTTGCAACTAAACTTGCTAACTGTTCTCATGTATATAAATATGTATAACTACTTACTTCCCTAGAGATAGAAGTCAGGAACAATAAACAATGTAGAAGTTTTCAGTTACTTCACTCTGAATTTAAAACTCCACATTTCAGTGAATGTGAATTGTAAACTACTGTCACCAGCTTCAGCAAATATGGGTAAAGAACAAAAATTCTGCCTTGACCTCTTTGTGCTTCAAAGAAAGCCATAAAGCAATAAGATAGCAGTAAATTTATGTAGTATCCTAGCATAGCATTTTTAAATTTTTATTTTATTTTATTTTACTGCAAGACTGGAGATTATTACATTTAATACTTGAGAGAACATCAAGCACCTGATCAACATACTTTCTTCCCTGCATGAAGAAACACAAGTTTCAAAGGACTTACACATATGTAACCATTCTGTTCTAAAACATAGTAGGTCACTGAAGCTTCTCTCATCTCATTATCTTGATTATTGTTTACATTCAAGAACTGTTTGGTAGGCTATACTTTTAATTAGAAAGCATATGTCAACCACAGAAAGAACAGAAATCTTGTTATCTTGTGATGTTCTGGGCACATGCAATATGCATGATGCATTTATGGGGTGTTTCATTTGTTGATGGTCCACAAACTATAATTTGTGTTTCAGACAATTGCAAGTTGGAATAATTGTGGAAATTATGATAAACTAATAGGGAAAAATGGCAATGCACAGTAAATTATAAATAATTTAAACAGCTTTGCTTGAAGTAGTCTTTCTGGAGTTGCAGATGCTTACTGCTTCTGCCAAAACAGAAGTTTTATCCATTAAAAAATAAATAAATAAATACATGCAGCAGTTCTTTTAAGGACTAAATTCTTTGAACATTCCTCTTTAGGACAGTAAAATAAAAAGAAATAGACAACACAAAGCAACTGATGTAAATTAAGCTTTTAATTCTCCATTAAATGCTTTTGAGGAGAACCTAATAAAGCCCAGAAGAAAATTAGGTGGTTTAGATGACATCCCTGCTGTGCAAACCTCTAACCTCAGTTCTAACTCTAAATTTTGTTTTATAATGTAGATGCAACTCCGAAGCAGGAGAAAAGAGAATAACACAGCAGTTGATAGGCACTGAAAGTAGAACACTGGCTTCCTGCTTCTGCCCTCTAGCATCTGCAAAGAAATGTGTTCTTGCCTTCAGATTCTTTTCATGTTTTCTTTCATACATTTTATATAAACATTTTTTTTTTTTTTACTGGAATTTCATTAAAACCTTAATACAGTCCTTGCACACAAGCCTTGTGCTCTTTATTACACAGTTTACATGCTATTCAGTGTTGAAAATGGGCTAACAGGAAGAGCCAGGAACATCTGACCATATAGAAAACCATGTCTGAGTGCACAGACTTGGAAAACTGTTTTTACTTTCCTTTTCTTTCTAGGATAGCCATTGTAGAATCACTTTAAGGGAATCCTAAAATAGAAAACAAAAACCGTCAAAGACAGTGGACAGTTGAGTCTTTTGTAGATTAGTCTCTGGTAATATTGAATACACTTCTCACTACTCTCAGTCACTGTAGAGAATATTCAGTGACTTTAAAAATAAGACGGCTGGAGAACAAACTATTTGATAGTTCTGCTATCTCCTTTGTTAATTTAGCTGCTTTAACTCATACTCCCTGTATACTGTCCTACTGCTTAACTGCTCTTTATAAGCTTTCTTCAGTGCATTTGAATGCTGTAAAGCCAAGGAGCCAAGAGCAAATAAATCAGTAAGCAAGATTTAAATTCAGAAGTTTTTCAGCTTTTCTCTGTGGTGTCACATGGCAATTATAGTAAATTGTGATACTTAAGTGATTGTAGGTTTTATAATTCATATTCACAAAACCAAACAAAGCTTAAGCCCTCAACAGATATTCCCAGTTTTGAAATATACTAATCTTAAACAGTGAGTAGTATGGCCATGCAAATAGCAATAAAACAGACAGTTCTAATATCTTCTACTGTTTATTTAACAGTATGATCTCAGAATACTATGTCATTTACCTTTCTTCAATAACAGATTACTTAGGGTAACACCCAAAAGAACTTGGTTTTGTCAAATTGACAACAATTTTTATATCATTTTCTATCTTTTGTTGGGGTATATAGTTTAGTAAAATATTCTCTTTTCAGTGCAATGCTATATGCTCTAAATCTCTTAGAAATAAATACCAGACCAAGAAAAAGAAGAGTTAGTATACAAAGTTGGAGATGCTCTTGGGGTTTTTCCAGCTCATAAAGCAATCTTAAATCAGTGAGGCATGTTATTCTCTCTTTTGTAGTCTTGGCACATACTAATGATGAAACTGAAAGATTGGCTTTCTCACTTTTTGCATAAACAGCAAAATATTATGAGGAGCACATGAACAGATTATAGGATATGCAGCACGGATTTATGTTTGTCCATGGGAACGGCAAAAATATGATACCACAAACAGACCTCCTTTCTGACTCCCCAATCCACAACAAGATATCTACATTACACAATCCAGGATAATGAAAAAAATTGAATTATCTGCCCAGGTGCATGAGGATAGGAGGTGGTAAAGCAGGTGGAACCAACAAACAAGCAAGCAAACAAACAAACAAAAAACCAGGCTACAGTACTAACTTATTGTTTTCCCCCACTGGTGAAGATAGTTGCAAGATAGGTGTCAACAAGCCCAGCCCATTACCATTCCCATTTTTTTTCAAGAAAGCATCTACAAAAATTTAACCTGAATTTGAAATAAAACAAAGTGCCTTTGTTAAAAGCGACATTCATGATGAAGTAGAGTCATGAGCATTATTAATTTCTTCTTGCTCAACAAAACTGGTTTCAGAGAGTGACTAAAATACTGATTGTATTTATTTATCTATGCAATGCATAGCACGATAGCAGAATGTCATGAGGATCTTAAAAGACTACAATAAATGCAAGCTATATGTACTACTTAAAATTATTTTACTGCTTAGACTTTTGTGGACCACTATCCCAAACTTTGAAAAATAAGGATGCTGCATAAGTTCTGACATCTTATATGTTCAGACCTATTAAAAACATTAAAAAAATTATTATTGTGCACATCAATAATGTAGTATGTTTTGAGTAAATCTGGTACTACATTATCATCACTACTCATTCTAATGAATAGGTATGACATAAACTGTATGCTGTTGTCTCACCTATTTACACCTTCATCAAAAATGAAATTCAACTATTTCATGGGATTTTTTTGTGGCTTGGGGAGCTGTTACATTAAATACTCAAAGCATAAACCAAGTATGAAAACATAAATCAAACTGACATCAATCAAACATGAAAACATAAATCAAACTGACGTGAGTTAAATTACAATACACATACATGCAGACTTAAACTTTTTGTAATACTTCATTGTTCTTTTCTAAATAAAAGGAATTAAGAGACATGGCAGAATAGAAAATGTAATTAGGCTAAAGTCTGGAAAGCTTGTATATATTTTTTCCTATGGTATTTTCTACCCACAAGTACATTAAAAAACAAAACAAAACAAAACAAAACAAATAACAACAACAAAAATAATTGGCTGTAGCTCCAACTCTTCCTATATTCCTTCTTTATCTGAATGACATATTCTTTCATAGGTGCACAGATTTGATAAATGTCTAAACGAGAACCTGTCTTTCACAGTGTATACCCTAGTAGCCAAAAGGATGTACTGTACCCTGGGCAGCATCAGACACAACATTGCTATCTCGGTGAGGGAAGGGATGCTCTGCTCTGCATTGGCACAGCTTCACCTTGAGTACTGTGTGCAGTTTTGGGTGCCACAAAATAAGAAGGACATAAAACTATTAGAGATCATCCAGAGGAGGGCTACAAAGATGGTGTAGGATCTAGAGGGGAAGAGGAATGAGGAATAGATGAGATATTTTGATTTGTTCAGCCCAGAGCAGAGCAGGTTGAGGGGAGGCCTCACGGCAGCCTGCAGCTCCCTCATGAGTGGAGTGGAGGGGCAAGTGCTGAGCTCTGCTCTCTGGGGACAATGACAGGACCTGGAAGAATGACATGAAGCTGGGACATGGGAGGATCAGGCTAGGTGTCAGGAAAAGGTTCTTCACCCAGAATGGTGGTTGGGTGCTGCGACAGGCTCCACAGGGAAACAGTCACAGCACTGAGCCTGCAGGAGTTCATGAAGCATTTGGACAACTGTACAAACTGTGCGGACCCAGGACTCAGACTTGACGATCCTTGTGGGTCCCTTCCAACTTGGAATATTCTATGATTCTAAGATTCCATGATACCATAAGAATCCTTTCTTAATTTCCAACAATTAGGTTTGATTGTACTTAACTTCATATTCAAAAATTGAAAACCCTGTCAAACTCACTGAAGCTGTTTTTACTTCTAGTAATGACATTATTGCAAAGAAAACATCTCTCTTAAATAAAATAACCAACCATTCTCTCTTCTGTAATTGTGAGAGTTTTTTTGGCACACTCCTTTCTGTGACATAATTTTTACTACATATTTCAGATGTGCAAAGCATTTTAAGGAACTTTGCATACATTTCTGTTCCTCCTTTATGTAGTGCAGTTACCTTACCAATTTATATTACAAAATCTTTGATGTGAAGACTGTCTCTTAGAATTCCTAATTTCAGTTGAAGCTATAACATAATTATATTGAATAGTCATATTTTTGCTCATCATATTAATGGCACAACTCAAATGGATTGTTCTTGAGTATTACTTACAATAAGATCCCAGGAAAATAATGTATGCAATGGGATGATGGTCTCTTGATTACTTAGTTTGTGTGTTTGCATGAAGGACATGATCATATAGGTGTTCTTTGCTGCAGCCTGTCTCTTGCAAGTATCTTTGCATTTAGCTAAGGGCTTACTGACTTAATAGAGTAAGTTTATTTGGACCTAAAACCATGTATTTTTGCAAGTAGAGTGGAAGAATGTTTTTATCAGAATTTCATTGAGAACAAGACCTACATGTCTTGAAACCTGCTTATCTACTGTAGAGTTAATTTTAGTAGATTTAAATCTATTTGATTTGCTTTTACCTCAGTAAATCTTAATATATTTCTCCTAAAATGCTTTGGTTTTAGGCATTCTCCTAAGCTACTAATAGCAAGGCAAAGTACATCTTTCTGAAAATTTGTGTGAACTTTGTAGAAGCAAATTGAAAAAATACATGGATGAAATTATTTTAAATTGTTTTGTTTATCATAAGGATCTCATACTAAACATTACTTTCCACTTTAAAATACAAAGCGGAGGAAAGAAAATATTTGAAGTAAAGGAGGACATGTGCACTAAATAAATGTGCACTGCAATCATATTTTGGAGATGATTTTTGGTCATTAAAAACTATGGTATGGAAAAGTAGCAAAAAGCAACCTGCGAAATGACATCTGCCGTGTCTGAAAACTTGAATTAATATGGTAGATATTATGTGTACATAATAAAAGTCAGACTAACCACAGAATCACAGAATGGGAAGGTTGGAAGGGACCTTTGAAGATCATCTAGTCCAACCACCCTGCCAAGCAGAAGCACCTGGAGCATGTTGTGCAGAATGGTATCCAGGTGGGTTTTGAATATTTCAAGAGGAGACTCCACAGACTCTCTGGACAACCTGTTCCAGTGTTCTGTCACCATCACAGTAAGGAAGTGCCCCCTCATATTGAGCCAAAACCTCCTGTGCTTCAGTTTGTGCCTATTGCCTCTTGTCCTGTCACTGGGCATGACTGAAAAAAGACTGGCTCCATCCTCTCGACAGCCTCTCAGATATTTATATTGATTAGATATTAATGAGGTCTCCCCTCAGTCTTCTTTTATCCAGGTTAAACAGGCCCAGTTCTTTCAGCCTGTCCTGGTATGACAGGTGCTCCAGTACTCTACTCATCTTAGTGGCCCTCTTCTGAACTTGCTGTAGTATCTCTCTTTTACTGGGGAGCACAGAACTGGACACATTATCCTAATGCTATGCCATCTTTAACCCAGATATTTTTGCAAAAATGTTTATCTTCAGTTGCTTTTAGTTTTGCTTCATTTTGGTCTCTCCTTCATAATAAATAAATATACAAATAAATAAATAATAATTAAAAAAAAAAAAAAGGTGTTTTCTATACCTCAGAATGGAGGCATGTCTGTTTTGCCCAGGCAATAGTTGGTTGCCATAAAGATCTAGCCTGTATACCTAAGTTGAAGTTTCCTGTCGTTTGGTAGCCTATATACTGGTGGAACGGTGTTCCATGGCAAGGTTTTGGTAGTGGAGAGCTGCAGGGAGGGCCTCTGTAAGAAGAATCCAGAAGCTGCCACATGTTAGGTAAAGGCCAGTTTCAACTGGCTACAAAGGGACCCACAGCTGGCCAGAGCCGAGCCAGGGAGCAATGCTGGTTAGGCCTCTGGGAGAGCAGATTTAAGAAAGGGGAAAACAAAACAAAACAAAACAAAACAAAAAACACCACCACCACAAAACAAACAAACAAACAAACAAACAAACCAAACAACAAAAGAAAAAAAAAAAAAACACTTCTGCACAACAGCTGGGAGAGAGGGGAGTGAGAAACAGCCTTGCAGATGCCAAGGTCAGTGCCAAAGGAGGGCAGGAGGTGCTGAAGGCATGCAGCACCTCTCCTCCCCTGCAGCCTGTGGAGAGGCCCCTGGTGTAGCAGGCTGCACATGTAGACCCTGCAGCCTATGGGTCCCACATGGGCTCCATGCTGCAGCCCCCCCATGGGTGGAGGAGCCCCCGGTGGAGCAGGTGGATGTGGCCTGGAGGAGGCTGCGGCCCATGGAGAGCCCCCGCAGGAGCAGGCCCCGGGCCGGAGCTGCAGCCCGTGGAGAGGAGCCCACGCAGGAGCAGGGGGTCTGGGGGAGCTGCCGCCCAGCCGTGGGGGACCTGTGCTGGAGCAGTTTGCTCATGGGGATGGATGGATGGACCCCGTGGGACGGAGCCGTGTGGGAACAGTGCTTGAAGAGCTGCTGCCTGTGAGCAGCCCCCGCAGGCTCAGTTCAGGGAGGGACCCCATGGAGAGCAGGGGCAGAAAGTGACTGTAAAGGAAACGAAACATTATGGGCTGACTGCAGCTCCCATTCCCTGTTCCCCATTTAATCTTGGCCTGGGAAATCTTTTGTATCTCAGAATGTTGCAGTAGTGCTGATCTGCTCAGACCCAGCTAAGCCTGGCCTTAGTCCCTGCCCATCCTGATGCCACAGATGGATTTTCTGGCTTCTCTTTGGACATCTATCGTCACCTTGGTCCTGTCTAGGGCGTGGGCTGTGTATAGTTATGGTCACAGCCACTGGGCCTGATTTTGGTATGCAAACTGTCTTCACTTCTTGACCTTGGACCTGTCTCACCACTCCAAATGTGCCTCTCTGCTGAACTCAGACACTACCTCCACATTTGCCATGCTGTCTGTTTTATTGTGGTAAAATAAAAATAAAATACCCCCAAACAATTACCTCATATAATTGTAATGTAAGGAGTATTACATCTCTCATGTCAGACTTCATCATTATCGGGAAAAATTAAATAGATTCACCAGAAAATTTAGTTACACTTTTTTTTTTTTTTTTTTTTTTTTTTTTCCCCATATGCAAAGTCAGTGTTCCATTGTGTATACTTACATTAGCACACTCAGAAAAGATAGGAGCGTACATAACGAGCTTTTATACACAGCAAGATATTCATTGTCTACAAATGTGGCAGAACTGGGCTCTTACATATTTAAATAGCAATTAAATTTACAAGAAAGTTACATTGTATAAAGGATGTGTACAGCACTGTTTGCATGTTCTATAGAACATTGCTGATTGGACTCACGATAGGTGTTGCATAAGATGTTGTGATGTTATCAAGAAGTTTGAAAAATGTCTTCCTAGAAGTGTAGTTCTGGCATATTGACCAATGATGAATATCACCCTGTGCAGACTCATTACATACACACTAAGCCTTTGCAGTACAATTTGAAATTCTCTCTTTTCTGTCTACTATTCAGTTTGTTACCTCCTTTGAACAACTGTTGCATTAGGATTAGTTGTGAAAACTTTCACAGCAGTGATTATCTTACTCAGGTAAAAGCACTAGAGATAACAAGTGCAATCACTTGCTAATCACTGTATGGAGGAATGATGCGAGTGCATATATCCTTGCCTTAGGATAGGTGAGAAGCCAGTTAAAGGTTTGTAGGTAAAAATCAGGGGACAGACCGACACAGGTGATGTGGTCAACTTCTACTATAGCCTGCCTGATGAAGAAAGACAGTAGATGATACCTCATGAATGGGCAGTGGGGTTTCAACCACTCTCATGCTTGCTATAAGTTTAGTATAGCTGAGTGGAAGAAATGTGGGAGATTTTTGGTGTTCTTGGGTGCGTTTCTGAAATATGACAACTTCCTAATACGGATAGCAGACAAGCTGAAGCTGAGGTGCTTTTGTGGACATTTTACTAGTGAGCATGGAAGAAGTGGCTGGGGTTGTGAGGAATGAGCAGAACCCTTGGTTGCAATGTCTACGACACTGTGAAGTTTAAAATGCTCAGAGACAGGAGCAAGACAAACATTTCAACTTTAACATGTAGAATGGAAATGAGAAAGAAAAAATGAGCATGGAAAAGAGAAAGAGCACAAAAACGAGAAACTCTCTGTGTTTTTTCTATCTGTGCTGTTTTACATAAATCCTTCAGTGTTGTCAACCAACAGTGGGAGAATGTCCTGCAGGCATAGGGCAAACATGTCCAGTTCCCAGCAATGTCCTACAGCAGATAACCACACAACAGGAATTCACTGAGACGTCTCACACTCGTAAGCTTCTAATCAGGGCTACATTTCTTTTTTATATTTTCCATTTAACAAATGTAATCTGAACAAATTAAAACTAAGAGCAGGACCACATTATACTGATAACAGTTTTTACACAAATGAAGAAAATGAAAGTTTTTTCTCAAGCCTTATGTAAGCAAGTGCTTTAATACAATTCTGTTATTTTTTACTGTTAATCAAATTAGCCCAATTAAAGTGCTATAATCAAGTCAATTATTTTATTAACTATTATTAAATAGATATATATAAGTTATTACAATTGTCTAAAAATTTGTTAACAATACTTAATTCAAAGTAGCTCAAAATATCAATTAAAATGACTTTTTTTTTTTTTTTTTTTTTAATATTTTGTTAAGGCTATTAGCAATATTACAGGAATTGAATTGGTTGGATTGAATCTTCTTATCAACTTTAGAATTTTATGAGTTGTATCTGGCATGGGGTCTTTATCCATATCGTCTAAATACACACGTCTAAATACAAAAATGTGCAGACATCCTAGTCTTCACCTTTGCTACAAGAAGGCACTTCGTTTCTATCCAAGGTCATTTTAGAAGATTAGAGTAGATTTTCACTATTTAGGAAATCACAGAACACAGATAATAATAATAATAACAACAACAACATTAATAACAGACATAATTAATTCAGTTGAAGAGAATTGGTGTGTTAATTGTACCTTCCCACCATATGGAGATTCTTTGGTAGGACAACAGAGTTCAAGCTTTTGTTTGGAGAAATATGTTAAAAAAAAGTTAATCACTCAATTTTTTAATAAAAATATAGCTTAAAAATGTAAATTAATGGAAAATGATTAGTGTTGGTGCTAGATGACACACCATGTAGCCTTTAAGAATATCTTCTTTCTAAACCCCATCAGAATTCTCTGCAAGATTGAACAAAATAGTGAATCCGGGAGAATTTGTGAATTAATTTGCTGAGCATCTGAACTTCTTCTGAGAAATGTTTGCATAAGAAGCTAGTGAAGAAAACTATGGTGCTTCCTATAATGAAGTAACATGTCCTTAGGTTATTAGGGAGCTAAGCATGAACACATTCAGTGTTCATCCTAGAAAGAAATCAATAGCAGTGGCAATTTCAAGAGAAAAAAAAAAAAAAAATCATGATAATATTTGACTTAAAGATGAGGCAGTCTGTGAAGGACTCCAGAGGAGCTAAGCATTATTAATTGATTCCAACCTATATACATGAAATTAAATAGTTAACAGAGTAATATAAATGATCCATTTAACAGTTCAGAAGTGAACCTAATGCTAATTAAATAATTTTATTGAATCTCGCACTGATGAAAATAAATTTTAATAAATTATTATAAAAATAATTTTAATAAAAGATATTTTAGCATTTCCAGAAAGAAGCTTGGTATATGCATAAGCAAAGAGTCAAGATGGGCTATGATTCTGAACTTTAATTTAAAATGTCAATTCACCTGGAGGAAGAGAGATAAAATTACATTTTGTTTTGCTTCTCATTGGACAGGTAAACCTATTATAAACAAAGAATTCAAATCCAGATTGAGATCCTGAATTAAATTTTTCATTGTGTTTAGATCCAAAGTTTTGGGCTGGAAATAAAGATATGAATTATGTTGAACTATTTCAGAACTGGTATCACGAAGTAAGGAAGGAACAAAGAAGGGAGAAGAGAAAGAAAGAGGTTTTTTGTTTGTTTGTTTGTTTGTTTTTCTCCATAAGAGAGAATTTGACTAAATACCACTTTTGTAGTACATATTAAATGTCGATACAAAAAATATCCAGACAACATTGCTTTCTGCTGCACAAACTGCTTCCTCCACAGAGGACGGGATGATGCAGGTTAAGGATGGAACAGATACTTGGAAGAACAGAAGGAAAAAAAAAAAAAAGAAAAAAAAAAGAAGCACCTCTTCTTTGATGTAAATTCTAAAGAGAATTTATATCAGGGCTACGAATTAACATTAATATCCTTTGATTTTAACCTGCAGAAGGAACAGCAGTCTTCCACCAGAGCACCGTAATCCATTTCTAGCCTTCCTCACACAGGGAAATATATTTAAATTTAAATTGGATTTACATGTATAGTATATCTAGGTTCACAGTATTGTGCAAAAAAATGTATGATGTGGTAAACTGAATTTAACATAACTGTACTTACTATAAATATATTTTTTTCCACTAAATGTACTTTTTCCTCCTTTAATTTCGAAAAAACATACCACTAAGACCTCAGCTTTTACATGAATACCCATTTCTACAAAGAAACATGAAAATATCAGACTGTTATCCACTAAGCTGCAAGCATATTTTTGAGCCAGAAAACTCAAAGCTAAGGAGAATCCTAAGGAGAATCTTGCATGACACTCACAACCCGAAGCTCCCTACAAGTAGCAGCCTGAATTCAGAGAAAGTTGCATCTTACAGTTACTTACCTGCTAGCACTTCTCAATTATGCTATTTATTACACACTTTTATCCCAGCTGTGGTAGTTTTACCCAGCTGGGCATCTGGGCTCCACCACAACACAGGGAAACAGATTTAAGCATAGCGAGATTAGAAAAATCTATTACCTATTACTAACAAACAAACAAGAAAACACCTTCTCAACATCCACCTTATCTCCCTGAGTGGTGCCTGGGAATCTGCAGGATGCTGTCCTTCTGAAAAGTTCAAGAAGGGAAGTGTACTGGGTCTGGCTGGGATGTTAACTTTCCCTGCAGCAGCCCATACAGTGCTGTGCTCTGCACTTGTAGCTGGAACAGCAGTGTTATCACACCAGTGTTGTGTCTACTGTGGAGCAGTGCTGACACAGCATCGGGCCTCTCTCTAACCCTCCTAGGGGGTGGGCAAAAAGTGAGAAGAGAAACATCACCACAGCAGCTGACCTAAACCAATCAAAGGGATATTCCATACTATATGATGTCACACTCAGCACTAAAAGGTGGAAACAGGAAGAAGAGGGGAGGGGTGGGCTCTCATTGGGAAAACAGCGGTCCTCCTCCCGAACACTGGCTACGTGTGTTGAGGCCCTGCTTCAAGGACGTGATCAATCATCGCTCATTTGTGGGAAGTAGAGAGTAATTTCTTTCCTCTGCACTTCCACATAGCCTTAATTTGTTTTATTTGTTTGTTTTTCTCCTTTTTTTTTTTCCTTTCCCCCTCCCTTTTCCCCTTTCCTTTTTTTTTTTTTTTTTTTTCCCTTTAGTTAAATTGTTTAGTTCATAATAATCTTTCTTTAATTATTATTATTATTATTTCCCTTTAATTAAATTATCCTTATCTCAACCCGTGAGTTGTTCTTTCCTTTACCTCTTCCCCTCCTCATCTAAGGAGGGGGAGTGAGAGAGCGGTTGTGGTGTTTAGCTGCCCAGCACAGTAAAACCACCTCAGGAAGTCAGTTTGTTCTTCCTGCCCTCCTTCTGGACTGACCTGGGGGACTGCAGGGCTTGTTCTCACTCACCTCTCCCAGCAGCTGTTGTGGAGAAATTTTTTTCCCCTTTCTTAAATCTGCTCTCCCAGAGGCCCAATCAGCGTTGCTCCCTGGCTTGGCTCTGGCAGCTGTGGGTCCTCTTGTAGCCAGTTGAACATGGCCCTTATCTAACATGGGGCAGCTTCTGGGTTCTTCTCACAGAGGCAATCCCTGCAGCTCTCCACTACCAAAACCTTGCCACATAAACACAACATAGGCTTTGAGCAACCTGGTCTACTGGAAGGTATCTCTGCCCATGACAGGAATTGTGAAACTAGATGATTTTTAAGGTCTGTTCCAACATAAACCGTTCTATGATTCTACATTTTTATGATAGTGTCAATGAGCACAAAATGTTTGGTCTATGGAAGTAGACCAATGTTGGTTCTATGGAAGAAGTAATTTGTGTTTGCTGTTGCTCAGCAATGTGTCACTCTCCAGCATGGGGTAGGGTTAAGGATTAAGAACTGATGTCATCTTTGTGGTACCAAGCTTGCTGTGGAGGGCTGCAACGTGGACCATTTCCAGCTTTTCTGGGGTGGCAATTTCTGTCTTTTGAAAGGTTATCCAGTATTATCCTCAAGGAGCTCAGAGCTTCAGGAGAAAGGCTGTTTGCTCAGTCAGGAAGTAGCCAGACTTAGCTGCTCCACAGGGAACAGTGAGCTATGAGCTGAGGGCAACCTGTGGGAATGAGATAACAGTGTCCTCACCAGCAAAGGGTGAAATCCCTTGGCAGCTGTAGCCAAAGAAATGTCCTTCATGGGAGATATACTATCTGTTTGTGTGGAACTTAAGTCAGGGTTGCTGTAAAAGCATCTGGTATGTCTCTGGGTAAACTTCACATTTCTTTTCTCACATGAACAGAATCTATATCTTAGTTAAAAGATAAAGTCATAATTTCAGTCTTGTTGTGAGGAGCTGCTGAAGCTATGTATGTGTATAGACACATTTCTTTTTTGGAAGATGATGACCAGTAGTGCTTTACTAAGCATACAGAAACATGTAAAAATGCCTTATATATTGGAAAAAAAAAAGAACACTAAAGTTTTCCTTATTCATCAGAAAAATATCTCTATTTAATTTCCCCATTTTATTTTATTAAGGTAAAAACAGTGTTATTTAACCACTGAAATATTTCTGTTGTTTTTCAGGAAGTTTCTGGCGATGTTCATATCAAGTTGCTTATAGGATTCTGATTCTGCAGGAGTAAAGACTTATGGCAGAGTAGGTAAAATATCGTATTTCTTTTTCAATAACAGGACTCCAGCAGGATTGCTCTACACAGATGTGTGTGATTTACACCAACTGCCTGGCTTGGCTCCAGAGGAGTCTAGGCATGTGAGAACTGAAAGGAGCTCAGATTATGCCATTTGCCATGTTCAGCATCCAGCTGAGTCTGCAAAAGAGCAAATCATCACTAACTGCAGGAGTCAGACTCTGTGAGGGTAAGATCGGTGCACGGTAAGATCTATGGTACTACCGTTTCAATGCTACCTTTAAGGCTCTTCTGTATCACTTTCTCCACTCTCTGATATACACACAGGTTTCTAAGCCTACCCATTCCGATCAAGGATTTTAAATTTCTCCATGAAAATATTCAATACTGATAAAAATGTTCACAATACAAGCTAAGCAATTTTACTTATAACTTTCAGAGCCGGACTACACAATATTAACTGCTGATTCATTTTATGTAGAAGTAAGCTAAACCATTTACTGGAAATGACTGCTTGTGGAATTGGTTTTAATAGTCATTTAAATATAAGGAAATAGCATTAACGTGAGATTCATTAATGAAAAAGGTTCTATTTTTACATGGAGCTCTAAATGTTTTTGTTCATCTTTCTTAATAATGTACTTCTGTGCTAGCCTTTTGCCCTTTAATATATTGCTCTCTTCCAATTTCCAGGCATTTTAATATTCTGTTTGCAAGTTCTGCATTACTTAGGCAAATTAGGCAGTTGAGTTTCTTGCCTTCTGAGGCTCTCATTTGTTACTGCTCTGGTTGTTGGTTCACTAAGCAGAATCTGGAAAAGAGCAGAGTTATACATACAGTAGGAATTTAAAGACTTTTAGCAGATTGTGTTCAAATTACATTCAGTAATTATCAAATAACAGTGAAAAAAGAGCCATTTTTTTGTTTTGTTTCTTGATTTTTTTGTAGGTAATTTGAAATTAACAAAAAAATATAACTTAAAAAGAATTAGGAACTACTAAAATTTTTGATCTTCAGGCAAAGATCCTGTGTTCAGGAGCTAGTCAGAATCTTAGATGACCAAGCTGTTCTGTGAATCCATATATAATGAAAGTACACACACAAGTTTTTATTGTAATGATTCGATTCATATATGTAGATTTTTTTTCCCCCAGTTTGTGAAATCCTACAAGATCTTTGATACATCAATATCTGATACATCAATACAATTTTTTGAGTTGTAGCCAGGGATTTAACTCCTCCATCAAAAACATTATGTTACATTTTTCATTACCACTTTTAAAACCTAATCCTTCTGGTGTGCATGGTGTGTAGTTGCCAGAACATGTGGAAGCACTTTACAGAAAAAAAATGAAATACTCTGCTCTCTGCATGTTCTCTCTTTTTCATATCTCCTCTTGCTCCCATCCTCTCTTATAAGTAGCTAAACTTCTCTGGCAGTGTCTGAGACAGGGTAGATTTGAAGAAACTGCAGACAGAGATGCAATGCTGCTGCAGTATGGAGGGGAGGTATGGTGGGTAGTGGCAGAAGAGTGGTAGGCAGTATCTGGCCTTTAAAAAGCTGCCTCCACTTTTTTTTTTTTTTTTTTTTTCTTTTTTTCCCCTCTCTCTTAGCAGTCTCATGAATTCTACATTTTTCTATCTTTATGAATATCGTATCTCACAGGCCCAAAGAGAAGCATTTGGGAAAGCATTAGGCATTTGGAAAGTTTGGACAGCTTGTAAAATGAAGGGTTAGAGATTAAAATATATAATGCAGGTATACATCAACAATAGAAATTCAAAAACCCTTAATTTTCATATTTGCAAGAATGTAGATGTAAGGATTTTCAAAAGTACTAGAATCTCAATATTAGGTACCTGATTTCAAACACTTCGCAGGAACTGGTATTTAAAGAGTGCATATTTTATTGTGAAATCAAGTTTAAACAAAGTGTTAACTTGATTCCTATATATGTTAAATGGACAGATGTCCATGGAGCCACTAGCTCAAGAACTTATCTGGTCTGTGTTCAGTACTTTTATAAAATAAAAGTACTCTGTTTTTGTAAAATGGCTTCTATCTATTAATTTCTTTTGCTACTTGAAAGACTGATGGCAAGTCCTCATTTCCAGATACTTGTTGGATTGCCTGTGTGTAATGAAACACAGTTTTGATGAATTTGGTAAAAGAGATAACGTGTGTTGAGGATATTCAAGACCTCATTGAGTCCCAAAGGGTTTTAGCAGTCTTGTACACAGAAAAGGTTTCTCATTACAGGAGTCCACTTCCACGTCTGGGACAATCTTCCTTACATCCACAAGAATATCCTCTAGAGGATAAGCATAGACAGTGTGCTCAGTGGTCCAAAAAATGTCTCAGATTTTCTGCTGGATGTTTAGAGACTATCTGTGTTTCATTTATACACTTTACATAACTAAAAGACCTGAAGATGTTCATAGAAAAACGGATAGAGTATCAACATTTTGTTGTGTTGAAAGACATGAAATAAAGTAATCCTTTCTTTTCAATTGGCTATATATGAGTGAGTCAGTGGAAGGAAAGAAGGAAAGATGGAAGGAAGGAAAATCATAATAGTAAACTTATATATATATGTGAATCTATTTGAGAATTAATATCATGAAATACCAGTGAATATGCTAAGATCATTTTGCTGTCCTCAATATTATAATAATAAGACAATTAATTTTGGTAGGTGAATTTATCTAGTTGCTGCAATAAGTTATAAATAATAGAACACAGATTTGACATTCATTTATGAATTTATACTGATTTTGTTTTACTGGAAATTGTACCAAATATAGGATTAGGTGCCTTTTAAATTCCTTTTGGAATCCTATGTTTACTGAGAGCCCAGAAATTCTATGTGGTATTAACATGCTGATTCAATCTGATGTTGTTGCACAGTCTTGTGTAAGTCAGCTAAGAAAAAAAAAAAAAAAAAAAGCTATTGATATTCAGCAGGCACCTCTGTAAAGCAATTTACAGAAGTAAATACCATTGCTAGCCTCTATGGCCAAGGTCTTTCCGTCCAAAAACTAATACAAAATGAAACAATGTTTCTTTAGATGGAATGAAAATTTTAAGAAGGGAAATGTTCACCACTTAAAAGGTTGCTCAGGACAAAATAAATCAAAGTGACAACATTATTTATGGTTTAATTCACAGAAAAGCAAAATGTACTAATGAATTAAAATAACAGCTTTTGGTATTGACAGATACAGAACATCTAGTGGCTTGTTCATCTATTTCCTGTAAAAGCCAAATGAAAACTCACATAGATTTTAATAAGTAATATGCTGAGTGCTATAATGTACTCTAAAAGGTGAAGTTTGTATAATTCATATGTATTTTATATAGATTTTATATTAGTTTAAGAACATTAATGATGTAACAGACACCATTGGATGAAATGCAATAAACATGCTATTCTTTGGTGTTTAAAACTCATTAGAGTGCACCATTGGCTTCTATATAAGTGCATCATTCTCCTATAGAGTGCATCATTGGCTCCTATTTAGATAAATACATATTGGGAGTGATCACAGTCCAGAAATTAAAGAGAAACAAGGATTGGGTTGAGCTGAATATTATTGATGGGTCTGCAAGTCATTCATCTTTATCTTTAGATTTTTGTATTTTATAGAGGTCCTAGGGCCTCTATTTATCAAGTAATTCAAATAGGAACAAGTCATTATTAGCTTTGGTAGAATATCTCCTTGAACTCAGGGTATGTTATGTATTTTATTTTATTTTATTTTATTTTATTTTATTTTATTTTATTTTATTTTATTTTATTTTATTTTATTTTATTTTATTTTATTTTATTTTATTTTATTTTATTTTATTTTATTTTATTTTAATTTTTGGACCTCAGTTAAATAGGCAACAGAAAATAATTTACCTTTTACATGTATCATTTCAGTATCTAGTCACAAAAATGGGAGTGTAAGAAGTGGAAATGAAAGGAACAAGATGAAATGAGAAAAAGGAGAGGAAATGAGTGGAGCAAGAGCAAGAGATACAGAACTGCTTCTACTTACAGCATGGCGAGAGAATGATGCTTCAAAGAACTCATGAGATTATGGCCTGTGGTTCAAGCCTTTAATTTAAAATTCCATCTTTTACAGCTTTAACCATGTTTTAACACAACAACATCTGTCTTATAAATGATGTAACTGGCAATTACAACTGCTGTGGTTGTCTAGATGTTCTGCAGAACATACTTCTGAAGGCTACAGCAATTACTTCTGCGAATGATTAATTAGGAAAATAAACTCATATTTTGTAAACTCTTATAGTGTGTAAGAAATAGGTCAACAGAAGGTGATGAATGTGTAGAGCTTTTTTTCTCCTGTAGTGACTATTAATGCTTTAGTGATCACTGTTAGTTTACAGAGATCATCAAGCTTTTAGACAGTTAAAAATTATTTCAAAATATTTTGTGCAGTTGTATGCTTACCAGAAAGAATAATTACTTTTGAATTCTTTTATCACGTCAGCCAGACTAGGTAGGAAAACTGCTTGAGGGGATGCCTTGGTGTACAATGGGTTGAGAACTGTTCCTTTTCAACTAGAAGGCCATTATTCCCTTGATGCTTTACTATCTGTATCTGTCTGCTCACAGCTTTGTATATAGTGTTTTCAGCAGTGCTATCTATCTATCCATGATACAAACTGGTAGTATCTGTCATTTCTGTTATCTTATCACATGTCGTGGATAAAATTAGCTAACTATTTCAGAAAGTTCTTGCAGACCACACAGATAGTATGACAGAAGTAGTATGACAGAGTGGAACATCAGCTGGGTGAGATGCTGGTATGAAAAATACCAGTCAGATCATTTTTATGAAAACAATTGCAACTTTCTGGGTAAAAAAAAAAAAAAAAAAAAAAAAAAAAAAGGAAATAATATTACTTTTGAATGTAAAATGATATTTTTTGTTTTTCATATGTTATTTTTATTATTATTATTATTTTTAGTGTAAAGATATACACTCCTTGGAGATAACAATCTTATCATATACATGTCACATAGAAGGAAACTTAATGAAAAGACACAACATTCCATACTTTTATTGGTACACTGTGGACAACATTGGACATAGGAATTATTATTATTATTTTTTCTTTATGACAGAACAGGAGAGAAAGATACTGTTTTCTAAAATTTCCTTGAAGATCAGGTGGTTAGTAAGTTTGAAAAACTTGCCACTCTAATTTTGGCTCTGGGTTCTTCAGTTAGATACTTGGTCTGCCTTGGGGTTCTCTGAATCTTATCTGAATTTGAACAGAGGACCTGTGACTTGCCTATCCAGAGAGAGAATGCAACTAAGGGAATGTTGGTTGTTGCAACATTTTAAAGCATTTTAGCATTTTAAAGATCCTAAAACTCAGTTGGTGTATACCACTTCAGCAGCAAGATGAATCTTGTGATCTTAGCCTGGTGTGCTGTTTGGTAACTCAATCTGTGCTTAAACCACTGTTTATCTCCAGTGCAGGCAGAATTACATAGCAATGATAGTGTCACATAGACTGTTTTCACATTATATAAAGTATATAAATTTATGTATATAAATAATAAAAGAAACTACTCTGCAAGGAATTTCTGAGATGCTTTTTTTTTTTTTTTTTTTTTTTTTGAGGTTTTACTAGTTTTTAGAGGTTTTAGTGACAGATGTGGCAAATGCTAGGTGAATAAGTGCAAAATAATTTATGCGTCATTATACTGTTTCTAATGAAATGACATTTTGTTAATGGCTACCAGTCAACATTTTTTTTTTTATAAATATTTTCACAGAAATTCTCATAACTAATTGGTATGAAGCTCCTAATAATAAACAAAAACAACAGAACTTTGGCTTCTAAACTAGACATCTAAAATAAATGCTATGAAAAAGTCAATATGCAACTCATGATGGATCCAGTGAAATAATCAAAAAACTTATTTTCTCAGCTTTCCTAAGAATTGTCTTTCAGAAGTGTAAGCTAACTGTTAAATTTGGCTGCAATTTGCAATTGTTATTTTTAAAATTGCAGAAATATTTTTTGATTATTTGTAATCTCTTTCCATTTTGATCACAGATGAAATCAGATTTCTTCTCAAGATAAATTATCCATAAAAACATCCTAAATCAGATTCTGAGAAAAAGATAGTTCTGAAATATAATTTAATGATATAATAAGGAAGGTGTTAATTTAATCCGTGCATCAGATTTTCCTTTTTTTTTTTTTTTAACCATTGTTCACTGAAACATATTAACTAAATATCAAGAGTATTTTAATATTATAGATAACTTACTTGAATATAGAAAGTGGGACAAAAATGGTTTACTAAAAAAAAAAAAAAGAAAGCAAAAATGTTTACCTTTTTGACAAGTAATTGATGATTATAGTACTTGTTATGGAATATGGAAAGTAGTCAGGATTGATCAGCTTGATGTGCATTTTTGCTAATTGTCATTTAGTACAAGTCTTCTCAGGTTTGGTCTCAGCACTTTTTCAATCTTATACTTAACTCTTATCTTATATTAGGTAAATAATAGGCTGCCTTAGAGCCCTCTCTATATTTTTCAGTTCTGCCATCTCTTGTCACCAATAGCTCACATCTGGAAAACCACCTATTACACCTTAAGGTGCATGGGTCACCCAGGAAAGTGTAGCAGTTGCAATCATGTAACAATGCACTACAGGTAGAATAGATTACATTACTTTTTTATTGGTTCTTGAAAACTGTACAAGATACCATATTTAAGATGTATATTTAACTTACCTGAGAACTCTTAATACCTTGCTTTCCCCACTGCTCCATGGGTCAGGCTCCAGCTGTAAGGATCTGGCACTGAATGATAAGCTTACACATGTGACATGCGTCAAATTGATACTTTGCTTAGAGCTGAGGAAAGAACTGGAGATACTGCATGTGGAAAAGGCTGATATTTTCTGTTTTCAAATTTTCACATTGATATTTTTTGACACACATATTCTATATGACAGGCAGAGAAAGTTTATTATTACTGATATGGAGAGCTTTCCTCCCTTCACTTTGCTGTTTCACTGTGTAATAATCTTCTTATTTGTTAACCATTTTTTGCTTCTTGTTCAGTGCTGAAGTGAGCTGCTGTGTTATCTTTTTCAGCAGTTTATTGTGTTATGGTTCATCCTTCCTTTTTATATAATTCCTGGTTCTATGATTTTGAAGGCATTGAATGTAAAAGCTTCTTTACTCACTACCTTGGGTTTGGCAGAGGTTGAATTAAAAACAAAAACAAAACAGCTACATCTCTATAGCTAAAAAATATCTCTTAACCTCACAGGAATTACAATTTGGGATTATCTTTAGACAGGTGTTATTTTTACAGAATTTCACAGAATTTTCTAGGTTGGAAGAGACCTCAAGGTCATCAAGTCCAACCTCCAACCTAACGCTAACAGCCCTCCACTAAACCATATCCCTAAGCTCTACATCTAAACGTCTTTTGAAGACTTCCAGGGATGGTGACTCCACCACTTCCCTGGGCAGCCTGTTCCAGTGCCTCACAACCCTTTCAGTGAAGAAGTTCTTCCTAACATCTAACCTAAAACTCCCCTGGCTCAACTTAAGCCCATTCCCCCTCGTCCTGTCACCAGGCACGTGGGAGAACAGGCCAACCCCCACCTCGCTACAGCTAAATGTGTCCTCTGGTTCAAATTTTTCTTTTCAAAAATTGCGTATTAAAAATAACCAAGAGTGAGTCTTAGTTCCTCACAATTGCATTTGCCAGAAGAGTGTTTTCAGTATGAGTTATATGAGGTAGGTATTTAGCAAGTGAACCCCTAAAAATGTAACAATAGATAGCAGTTGGTGAGTTACTGAGGATTTAGCAATTGTGGAAAAGCTGAGCTCGTGTTTGTTATGATACATATCTCTGTGCCTCAATTACAGAATTTTTCCTTCACCTGACAATAAAGTTTGTGAGCTTTCTGTGACAAGAGCTCTCCACACTTCATGACTGTATAGCTCTTTGCCCATGGTGGGATAATTCACATAAAGCTACTTATTTTCTATGTTTCTGGTATACAAAAATGTAATCTTTATTATATATTTAATATATTAAGATACGAGACTGTGCGCATGAGTGTATCATGCACATGTTTACCTATATACATATTTGTAGAAACCCATGCATACATGATAGATAATACTTTTAGCACTAAATAATTCAGGCAGAGACCCTTTTTCAAACTATTTTTGAACAGAGGTAAATGTCTTCAGAGACTAGGAGACTTGTGTGCTAACAAAATTACTCAGCAAGCCTCAGGTCAGAAGTGTTTTCATGGTCTTATGTTCTGAAAAATCTCCTGCAGTTTATGAAAATGTAAAGAATACTTCAGTTAAAATCATCTTCATTTAAAATCTGCTTTTTTTCTGTTAAAAGCAGAAATTTAGTATTAATGCTCTCACAGTCTTTGGCTCGTCACAACTGTTTTAGGAGAATTTGCAGATTTGCAATGAAGTATCTACAAGAACCCTCTCTCTCTGTCTCTCTCTCTCAGTACCTGTGATATAGATACTTGTGATCATAACATCGACTTGTTCCAAGACTAAAGGATGATTTACATGAAGAAGAACAGTTATTTCAAGAGTCCCAGTGCCCCAGATCATTTATATTATATTTTTAGAAATAGAAAGCTGCTTTGGTTTTAGATAGTTATGACACAAATAATTCCCCTTTAAGTCAATGTAAGATGTTTGTCTATGTCTGAGAATAATTTGTCAATCTTGACACTGTCTCTCTCTCTCTCCAAACAAACAAACAAAACAAAAAAACAAACAAACAAACAAAAATCCACTGAACTATGATCTTTGATGTACTGTGATTTTACTGAAATTTCTTTTTGAGCTGCAGGAATGTTTATTAGTAGTATTAGTATTTATTCTCAAAATATGTTTTTTGAATTAAAATATCTCAGCTTTGGATTAGAAACTCATGCATTGTAATTAGAGTACTTACCCCTGCAATTCTTTAAATTCTATCATGTGGTCAGAAAACTCAATACTTGTAGTACAGCAAATTAGCTTACTTTGAACAAGGTAGTGCTGTAGCAATAGCCTCATGAGATTATGACATTATTTAAATCTAGCTTGCATAAATATGCAATACATCACAGTAACTTGCTTGTATGTGTATATATATATGTATGTATCCTTATATTAAATATTTTTAAATTTATTACATTTAATATATTAATAGTCTATGAACAAAATATATGAATATATTTCTGAGGCCTGAACATATAGTGAACTCTCTGTAACAACTGATTCCTCTTAAGTAGAAGATTTTCATTTGGAAATATTAACACTAAATTGTCCCAACCCAAACTTCACATTGGTGGGTTTGTTGTGTTTTATTTGTAAGTTATTTATATGTATGTTTTCAAAGCAATGCTTAGTGACCCCATAATGGGTATACAATCTCCCACTGAGACAGATTTTGGAAAGGTGTATATAGATCCTTGTCAACTCCCTTGCTTGCTGTGTCAAAACACCAGTTATAAACACTGGCTATCAAAGATGCAAAACCAAGTAAAATCAGAACAATTTTGGCAGCTAAAGGCTGCATTAGAAACATGATATGAGATGCAGTTTTGAAGGATTTTTACAGAGACAGATGAGTAGGGGCAGTCTAACAAGAGAGGTAAGAGAAATAAGGTGTGATAGGAAACAAATCCTTTCTCTGTGCAAAAGTGAAGAAACAACATATTTCTATCTCTCTGTTTAAGAGAAATAAGGGCTTAGATATAACTTGTTAGATACCTGCATATAATATTGAACTTTGTCATGTTGAGGGGAAGAGTCACTAAATTGAACATATGGAAAGAGAATTAGTAGAATAAGCATTCTCTGGGAAGACCTGGCAACAGTAAATTGCTGTGTGATAAACTGAGAAGCTCTTGATATTCGTGTATATTCGTATATATATATATATATATATTGTGATAGATAATGTCACAAATAAATATGCCATCTGCAATATAATTTTTCTTGACTTGTTCCTTTCCACTGGATAGCTTGGTCTTCCTTTCATTATCCTTTGATCTTCCTTTGGTCAGCTCCACAAGGTGGTGCATGTAGGGAGGCGCGTTTGAAGTGCTTCAACACAAATGCACGTAGTATAATGCACGCAGCAGAGGAATAAAATGGATGAGCAAAAAGTCTTGGCCCAATCCCACAGCTATAACATCATCGACATAAGCAAAACCTGGTGGGATGATTCCTGTGGCTGGTGTGTTGCAATAGATGGTTACAGGCTCTTCAGGAGGGACAGGGTAGGGAGGTGGAGGGGCAGCAATGTACATGAAGCAGGGGTTGGACAGTGTGGAACTTCAGGTTAGTGATGGCAAAGTTGAGAGCCTCTGGGTAAGGACTGAGGGACGATCAAATAAAGGGGATGTCATTGTTGTAGTCTATTACAATTGGAGTCTATTACAATTGGATTTCAACTTGCCAGACATCAACTGGGATCACCACAGGGCCGACATGAGTAATTCCAGGAGGTTCATGAAGCACCTAAATGATAACTTCTTGGTGCAGGTGCTAAGGGAGCACCTGTGTTTATAGGGAGAAAATTCATGTGGCCAAAGCCCAACTACAGTTGAAGCTGACCATGTCTGTGGGAGACAATAATAAAGGTTTTTATAGATATGTAAACAGAAAAAGGAGAACCAAAGAAAACATAGGTCTTCTACTTGATGGGGAAGGTCTCCTCACAGAAAATGACAAAGGCAAAGCAGAGAAATGCCTTCTTTGCCTCTGGCTTCAACACTGATGTTGGGCTTTGGAACCTAGGGTGCCCAGAGCTGGAGGACCACGACAGTGGGAATGATAAACTCCCAACCAACCCTGAATGTGTGCAGGATTTTCTGCTCCACCTGGATGCATACAAGTCCACGGGTCCAGATGGCATTCATCCCAGGGTGCTTAAAGAGCTGGCTGACATCACTGCGGGACCTCTCTCAATTATTTTTCAATGATCTTGGGAATCTGGAGAGGTCCCAGTAGACTGGAAGCTGGTAAATGTTGTGCCAATTTTCAAGAAGGGCAAGAAAGAAGACCCTAGCAATTACAGGCCTGTCAGTGTCACGTCAGTGCCTGGTAAAATTATGGAGAAGATGATCCTTGAAGTTCCTGAAGCATACCTGGGGGTCAATGCAGTCATTGGTCCCCAGCCAACATGAGTTCATGAGGGGTAGGTCCTGCATAACAAATTTGATTTCCTTTTATGATAAGATCACCCATCTAGTTGACCAAGGGAAACCAACTGATGTGATCTTTTTGGACTTTAGCAAGGCTTTTGACATGGTTTCCCATTGGATCTTACTGGACAAAATACCCAGCATACAACTAAACAAAAACATTATACAATGGGTGCGCAATTGGCTGACAGGCAGGGCTCAAAGGGTTGTGGTAAATGGGGCCACATCTAGCTGGTGGATGGTCACTAGTGGGGTCCCTCAAGGCTCCATTTTAAGTCCAGTTCTCCTCAATGTGTATATAAATGATTTGGAAGTAGGACTAGAAGATGTTTTGAGCAAATTTGCCGATGGCACCAAACTTGGAGGAGTTGTGAACTTGGATGAGTGTGGAAAGGCCTTGCAGAGAGACCTGGACAGATTAGAGAGCTGGGTGATTACCAGCCGCATGAAGTTTAACAAGAGCAAGTGCCGGATGCTGCACCTGGGACTGGGCAATCCTGTCTATACACGTATGTACAGACTGGGTGACAAGATGCTGGAGAGCAGCCCCGCAGAGAGGGATCTGGGGGTTGTGGTTGACAGCAAGTTGAATATGAGCCAGCAGTGTGCCCTGGCAGCCAGGAGGGCCAACTGTATCCTGGGATGCATCAAGCACAGCATTGCTAGTCGGTAGAGGGAAGTGATTGTCCTGCTCTACTCTGCACTGGTGCGGCCTCACCTCGAGTACTGTGTGCAGTTCTGGGCACCACAGTACAAAAAGGACGTTAAACTGTTGGAGAGTGTCCAGAGGAGAGCAACGAAGATGGTGAAGGGCCTAGAGGGGAAGACATATGAGGAGTGGCTGAGATCACTTGGTCTGTTCAGCCTGGAGAAGAGAAGACTGAGGGGAGACCTCATTGCAGTCTACAAGTTTCTTTTGAGGGGGAGTGGAACGGCAGGTGCTGACCTGTTCTCTGTAATCACCAGTGATAGGAACCATGGGAACGGTGTTAAGCTGAGGACATCAAGAATAGGTTCTTCACCAAGAAGGTTGTTGCACACTAGAACAGGCTCCGCAGTGAAGTAGTCACTGCACCAAGCCTGTCTGAATTTAACAAGCGATTGGACTGTGCACTTAGTCACATGGTCTAAACTTTTGGGTAGACCTGTGCAGTGCCAGGAGTTTTACTTGATGTCCCTTATGGGTCCCTTCCAACTCAGGATATTCTATGTTTCTGTGATTCTATGATTCTATGATCTTGCCTTACTCAACTGTGCAACCACTTTGAGAAGACAGACATCTTAGCATGCTGATGATGTATATAAATGCTGATCCATTATTTTGAGAGGCAGCTGAAATGCTATGTCCTAGTAACAACTGAGGTAATGTATCAATATTGTCAGATTATTGTATTAGACCTCAATGGTATAACAACACTGATGCCTGCACAAACAAACAAATAAATAAATATTCAGATAAAAACTACGCAGAACTAAAAGTTCAATTTGAAAATTGCTTGAAGACAGAGAAATTGCTTCTCTCAGTGTTTATGACTATATCAGCCATAGAATTAAATTTTGTTAATAGTTGTTATGTATTTTGGACAGCATACATTTATACATAAATGTAGGTGTAAGATAAAGCTCTAGAAAAAAAATAATCTGAATAATTGTGTACAAAACAGCGCAAGCTGAAGTTATCATAGTTGAAATAAGAGAAATGTGTTATAGAAAAAGCACTTGTACCAGAAGTCTACTGGATAATTTCTGCAAAAATGACCTAGGTGTCTTCTGTGAACATAGATTGCATATGCCACTTGCAAAAGAGTAGATGTAGTCTTATGGAAGAAATGAGAGAAAGACAAAAGGATAACTGTGCAGCTTTATCACTGTCTGATACTTGTAGTTGCTTTAAGACCCACTGCACAGACCTGGCCTGGCTGTTGCGCAAGTCCCCAACCCCACTAGAACATAGCTGGCTCAAGAGACAACGCTCCACATATTCTATTTGACCTCTGTACCTTAGAGGCTCTTGCCAGTTATTAAAGAACAAAGAGCATAACTGTGCCAAGGACTATGAAAGTACAAGTCAGATTTACTTTCTTAAGGTTTGATCTACAGAAGTTAATTAAACAAAAAAAAAAAAAAGAAAAGAAAAAGAAAAAGAAAAAGAAAAAGAAAAAGAAAAAGAAAAAGAAAAAGAAAAAGAAAAAGAAAAAGAAAAAGAAAAAGAAAAAGAAAAAGAAAAAGAAAAAGAAAGGCCTTATTTTAAAAAAATGTTATTTTTCCTGTAGATTTGAGGTAAAAATATTGAAATAAATAGTAGTGGCATTTTGATTTTTAGATTAAATTGGAAAGATCATAGAAGAAGTCTTCGTAATTATATTGGTAGGAAATCCTTTCAATGTTGAAGAAATATTTGAGGAACCTATTATCAGAAAGTCAGTGTGTGATGGATACACTGTCCAAAAAAATATTCTCCCAGAAATGCTTATGCTTTTTATTGACTAAAGGTCAATAGGATGTGGTAATTGTAGGATAAGATTAGGTCAGCAAATGTAAAGAGGAAGCCATGGAAGAGTTTTTTCCATCTTCAAAACACAGTCTCTGTTATGCCAAAACATCAAACTCCAGTGGAAGAAGTGATCAGTAGTAAAGACTGTAAAGTGCTATACAACAGTCCTGAAATTGTGGAAGTTATTATGATCTGGTAAACATGTGTTGTACTGGGAGGAAATATATATATATAATAATAAAATAAATAAATAAATAAATAAATAAATAAAATAAAAAGATGCCATTAGGAACCTTTACTCTGCCATAAGGATTGAATGATTTTATAGATGTACATAGAAATCCTATGAAAGGGATTCAGGTAATGTGACTTTGGGTGTAGTGTTTCAGTTCATAGCCAAGATTTATTGTCATGCAGTGGCTGGATTGATGGTACTTGGAGGAAGGATGTTTGCTTAGAAATCATAATGGTAAATTCACATAAGGCTACAATATCAGGGTTATTATTATTTTTTTATACAGAAAAATACGTATTTTCTTATCCTCTTAAACTTGGTATCTCTGCTGTAATCCCGCTCAAATCTGATTTTAAAAGTCATTTCGTTGTCCTTTTAAACGTCAACCCAATCTTGTTCTTGACAAATAATATATCTGATATATAAAATAAAACTTTTATGATAAGAAACACTCTTGAGTTAATATGACCTTGTTGAAATAATCAATGTTTTTATACTTGTTTGGGTCTATCTGTTTTATCCTGTAACTTTTAATTAATGCTGTTGTTACGTCCTTTGACCTGTATACTTCTAAAACTGCTTTGGGGGGAGAAAAGTTATGCAACAAAGATGACTTGGCAGTTTTATAAACCGGTAATTGGAAATCAATGTACTTTAAGCTGTGGGAAGAAAATGTAATAAACAATCTAGTCTAGAGGGACAAAGGATTATTTGTTAATAGTATAAAAAGGTCAGTGCTACAGTAATTAAATTAAACTTGAAAGGCATCCTAAGCAATACTTCTGAATTGTAATATCCCTGAAAGAAATAAGGTACTTGACAATTATATTCTATTGAATCTACTATAGGTCATGTCCTATAGAAATGAACACACTTAAATTGCTTCCTATTTCAACACTTGATCCTAAATCTCCAATATTTGTTCTTATATTATGCAATTCTGTATGGTCCCAACCAGCTTAGAATTGAACAGTACTCAGGTCTGCACTGAGCCAGGTTGACAGACAGCTCATATTCCTGTAGTGCACTCTGTCTACCTGCATCTATTAACTCTCACAACAACAGTATCTATGAAGTGTTAGCACTAGCTGTTTGATCTTGTGCACATTGGAAAACAAGTGGTGATCATCCTTTGGGCAGTTGGGCAGGTGTGCTCAGGATTTTTTCTACTGGAAATAGACCGGATGTATTGGGCTATGATAAACTAAAATAATAAAATTCAATATGAAATACTGCTTAAGCTTTTGAAATTGCTGTGCTCTTTGGATTTGACTGTGTTTACTACTGATGTGCTTACTACATGTGAGATAAGAAGTGTGATCACCAGTCACTTAATAAACTTCAACATTGATTATTATGAGTGAAATATTTTCTTATTCTTTGTGCATTTACTGTAAAGCTGAACAGTTCTGCAGTATAGCTGTAGTAGTATTTGATTGTAGCTCATCTTTATTTTCTGAAACTTAAAAGGACACTTCAGAAAACAGATATAATTAACCTAGGGATAAGAACAGTGTAAGATCACTCCTTTACTTTTAATTAGTAGTAGCATCTCAGTTAACTTCGTTACCACTGACAACTACTTTTACTGATTAAGTCCTTAATCACAAAAATAAAATGTGCATGCATTATTTTCCTTGCTAGCCCCAAAAGGTTAGAGTTATACATAGAAATACTACATGTTAAATGTTTTGAGATTTTTTCCTGATGGCAATGAGAGTACTCAGTCATGTTTCTTGGCTATATCATGGGCAGGTATGTTTTCCAGATGTTGAGGGTTAACCCTAGTAGGCAGCTAGACACCACACAGCAATTCAGTCAGTCCCATACAGCCAGATGGGGAAGAAATTCAGAAAGGTAAAAATGAGAAAACTCTTGGGTTGAGATAAAGACCCAAGGTCTTTACTAGGTAAAGCAAAAGCTATGCATACAAACAAAACAAAACAATAAATCTATTCACTACTTCCCATCGGCAAGCAGATATTCAGCTTCTTTCAGGAAAGCAGGACTCATCAAGAGCAATGGGTACTTTGAAGACAAATTCCATCACTCTGAATGTCCCCTCTTCTTTCTCCTCAGCTTTTATTGCTGTGTGTTTTTGTATGACATGGAACAACCCTTTGGTTGTTTTGAGTTTGCTGCCCCTGTTGTATCCTCTCAAAATTTCCAGTGTACTCTAAGCCTCCTCACTAGTGGGCAGAGTGAGAGAGAGAGAAGGCTGCTCAGCAACAATTAAAATATCACTGTGTAATCAACACTTTTTTTTTTTTTTCTTTTCATCACAAACCCAAAATACAGCACCATACAAGCTCTATGAAGACAATTAACTATATCCCACTCAAAACTGGGACACAGCATGCTTCTGAGTGTCTGAGAATTTACCTGATCCAACATCTGGATAATAACATTAGTCTTATTCTATCACATCTGGATTTCACTGGTAGGGAAAATATGCTGAGAGTAAGTCGCATTCAGCTTTCCAAGACTGGATTATAAGAGGTTATCCCATATTCCACTGTAGAAACCTGTCATCTGAAAGTTTGCTTTGGTTGTTTTTCTTTACAAATAATAAGAGTAAAAAATCTTTTCTCACTTTATATAAAGATCATTGTGAAGAAGACAGCAGGAGGAGGAATTTATACATAATATTAATCTGTTGTTGTTATCAAACCTTGAGTTGTCATTTGTTTCATTGGTTTCAGTTAAGAAAATGAGATCCTGAATTAGGTGTGTACTACTTGAGAATGTTTCAGTACATTTTTGTGCACAATGCAGATTTCAGAACCTGGATTTAAGATAAGAAAGCTAACATCAAAGTGTTTGACCATTATAAAGGTAAAAAAGAGGTTGTATACACAAGAGCTGTGAAGCTTTGGAACGCAATGTGCAGAGGATTGTTCTGCTCAGTATGCAGCTGTCTGTAGCTAGACAATAATGAAATCCTGAGGATGTTGTACATCCGCTGTTTATGAACGCAACAGTCAGGAACTGCAATGTGGAGAAATCTGAGAAAACAGACAGTAGATGTTGATTTTTTATTTTTTTTTAAAGCAGACAGGGTTCTAATGGCTGGTGGATAAAGGTTGTTTGTTGTTGTTTTATTCCTAGTGCATTTTTTATATGCCTCATGATAAAACTTCAGTATTGTTCTCTCATAAAAGAGCCATCTGTATTAAAATTTCATAGTCTTCTGAGGGGTAGAGATGAGGTGTAGAGGGACTACTAATTGAAAAGACATCAAAATCATTTCAGCTACAAGTTAAGAAAGATTTAAGTTCATAAGAATGAGAATAAAGGCAAATTCAAAGCATATTTAAATGTATAATTTTGAAGCTTTTCCTTTTTTTTTTTTTTTTTTTTTTTAGAAATATGATAGTATATCAATTCTTAAATGTCAAAGCACAATGTAAGCAGTAGAGCCAAGGTAGGTGCTGCTTTGTTTCTAGCTCCTGTTAATTTCTCATTTTCTTTTTATAAAGGAAATGTTTGGGGATACAAGCACAGCACAATGTGATACAGTGGATTTCACTGCTCCTTTTGTCATCTTTACTGCTGGGACACATGGATAGTGACGGAACTGTATATTTTCCATAGACTGTGTGAGAACACAGGCAAGTCCTGCCTGACCAGCCTCATGTTCTTCTATGACTGGGTGACCTGCCTGGTGGATGACAGAAAGGCTGTTGATATAGTCTGCCTAGACTTCAGCAAAGCCTTTGACACAGTCTCCCATAGTATTCTCCTGGAGCAGCTGGCAGCCCATGGCTTGGACAGGTACACTCTGGGCTGGGTTAGAAACTGGCTGGGTGGCTGGGCCCAGAGAGTAGTGGTGAATGAAGTGAAATCCAGCTGGTGACTGGTCACCAGTGGTGTTCCCCAGGGGTCAATGTTGGGGCCCATCTTCTTTAATATTTTTACTGATGATTTGGGTGAGGAAACTGAGTGCACGCTCAGTAAGTCTGGAGACGACACCATGTTGGGAGAAGTGTCTGTTGGAGGGTAGGAAGGCCCTGCAGAGGGACCAGGACAGTTTGGATCAATGGCAGGTTCCAACTCCCTATAACAGGGAGTTGGAACTAGATGATCTTTCAGATCTCTTCCAACCTGAGCCATCCCGTGATTTTATGGTTAAGTGCCACTTTGGTAATACAATGGGGTTATTGTGGTGCCCACAGGCTGCAGGGAAACTTCTTCTCCATGCCTGGAACACCTCTCACTCTTCTTCTGCACTGACCTTGGGTCTGCAGGGCTGCTTCTCACCCCTCTCTTCCAGTTGCAGTTCTGCAGTTTTTTCCCTTCCTTAACTCTGCTCTCTGAGAGGCACAGCCAGAGTCGCTCCCTGGCTCTGCTCTGGCCAGTGGCATGTCCCTTCTGTAACCATCAGGAGCTGGCTCTGTTCTGATCACAGTTTATGCGTTCTGATCACAGAGGCCACCCCTTCACCCCCTGTGCTATCAAATCCTTGTCACATAAACCCAATGCACAATGATGTCATGTTTATTATACATGTTTAAAATGAAATAAATAGACAGAAGTGGGTAGTTCTGACAACAGCAACTTAAAGTGTATGAGTCTAGTTTGTAGACAGCATGTTTTCTGTGCCTTATTTTTTCGTTTGTTTGTTTGTATGAATGCCTTTCTGAGCTTTTGTTACCAGTTACTATGGGGATTGTTCAATTGACATCTACAAAAGTGCTCTTGCAGAAATAGTATCATTGCAAAACTTTGAGTAATACTTTAAAATATTATTTTTACAATAATGAAGAGATGAAAATGCATTTCTTAATTTGAGAATATTTTTTCCTGTTCTTGGATACATTAAGTCATCTTCATAAGAACTAATGATTTGCCTATTTAATCTTATAAAACTTCCTAGAAAATAGGTAATGTGTTGATTCTACTGATCTGCAGTGACAGCTAAAGAAGCAAGATAAAGTATTCTGAGTTGTCTTCTCAGCAGATGAAGCTACTGCTTCCATTTCAGGAGATCCCAAGATCAATTTCTATTCTACACTGGGGCAGTTTGGCAAAAACAATCTGAGGGAGAGTTAAATATACATTGACCCTAAAAATGACAAGTAAATAAGTGTAGGAGGGTGGAAGAATGAATAGCTTTCCTTGATGCTGTAATTAACCTGCACGTGTCAGAATTGTCTTGCAGTTACTAAGGCTACTGGATTATGATTCAGTTCTTGGTTATGAATTACTGTAGCTGTTATTCTCCTTGTACTGCAGGTATATATTTTTAGAAGATGGAAATTTGAGAGAATGATTTGCTCAGCATTTAGTTTTCTGGGTATTGCATGTGTCCATGACAAACACCTTGTATGAAAGTCTCTCCTAAGTAAAGCAGAGTTGAAAGCTACCTTTTCATATCAAGGTGGCATATAGCTGGTTCAATTTCTATATACATATATATGCATATATATATATATATATATTTGTGTGTGGTTTATACTTTAAGATGTTATCAAGAGGAAATGGACAAAAAGTAGGCAGAAAGCTGTGCTTGCAGTAAAACAGAATGTGAAAAATTCAAATGTCTCAAGATTTATACAGAGTTAAAATTAAACAATAAAATTAAGTTAAAATTAAACAATAGAATGCCCCAGCTGTTATCTCCTCAGATTATGTTGCAATGTACTCAAAAACTTTTTGGTTAATTTAATTCCATTTTTCTTGGGAAACAAATGCAGTTGTGTTTAGGAAGACCTGACTGCAGGCATGGTTATGCTGTTTCTTCATTACAACAATCTCCAACATTCAGTTAATTCAAATATATTCTAAATAAAAAGAATGTTTTTTCAAATCTAACTGCCAAGTTGCAGTAGCAATCTGCAGCTAAGAGTAAATAAAAAGCATTGTCAAGTGTCTATGAAAGGTGAGGGAAATGTTGTTGTATGTGATTACTGTGATCATGCACAGTCTGTACTGACAATCTTCCTTGTCAATCTGCTAACTCTTCAGATTTGCTGCGCCTCTGAGAAACCCCTATAACCTGACTTTTTTTATTTCAGCAGTTTCTCAGACATGAACTTGAGTCTTCATCATTTTAAATGAACATCCTACTTAGCCAGCTGCCCATCCGAAAATGCTGTTCTGCTTTTCTCTGTCTTTTTAGCACCTCTCACTAATTTATGGAGCCTCCTGGAGTGCCATGTGCGAGTCAGGGTGTTCACACACTGCATGACAGCGTTACAAAAGCTGTTTGCCAGGCTGCTGTTCCATTGGAGGTGTTGGTGCTGGGCAGCATCCTTAAGGCACGAAGTCTTCCCATCCTTGGGCTTTTCCCAAAGTGAAATATCTCTGCTGACCTGGCACCCCTTGCTAAAGATCACTGTTCCCTGCTGGGAAGGAGTGCTGGTGCAAACTCCACATTTTATAGTATTTATTTGTTCCTGATTTTATAGAGCTTGTTTTAAATATTTTGGAAACGTTCTTTGGTTATAAATTTGGCTATAAATTTGATTCTACAAATTTCTCATGTTTGGCTTAAGCTCCATAGTAAAAGACATAAGATATTCCAGCTTTTAATTTTTTCTACTTATCAATGATATGGACAAAACAACTCATTATTTTATGTAGTAACATCAAGGAAGACTGGCAAAGTCCTGGATTTTTCAAATAAGCAGTAAAAATAAAAAGCTACTTAAGCTATTTAATTTTTAAAAATAAGCCTTTTTTTTTTTTTTTTTTTTTTCTTTCATTCCAAACTACAGACCCAGTTGTTCTCAAACTAATCTCAATCCTGGTTGACAGTTAGTGAAATTATAATTACTTTATAAACCTACAATATGAGATATAATAAGGGAGTGTCGAATATACAGTCATTTAAGTTTTGGTAAATATGTAACAGCTTTCCTTTTTCAAATGAAGTCCCGAAAGTGTGAAATTTATTTTTTATTGTATTATCATACAGTAATAGATTCTTCAACACAACTATCTACAATTTTTCAAATAAAGTTCCACAAAGATCACCTGAATCTGTATAGGCTTAAATTTTTTATTTTTCTTTTAGACATTAACAAGAGACACTTGATGTTTTATTAAAAGGCTAGATATTCTAGCACCCCAGGACTTTCCTTCTAACTCTAGATATATTGATATATTTGGTTCAATTCAAGTAGGTTAAATTACCTTAAGGTAGGGGTAAAGTCTGGCATGTAAGTATATTTTCTTTCTGGTTCACAATGAAAAGATTAAAACTAATGTTAAAAAATGTTTGAAATACTGGAATATTCCATTTGAAAGTTTGCATCCCAAACTTTTAGGGAAGCTACATTTGATGATAAACATTCTTATGTTTAAGTAGTGCCGTCTTTTTTGAAACATTTACAAAAATGCATGGGGACAACTAATTGTCTTGTATGATGTACGATACCACTTAGATGAGTTGGATCACATCAAATGCTATGAAATTTAACAGCAAAGCTTCACCTCAAGAAAATTTGGGTTATTAAGCTTTTCAGGTAGGCATCTTGTTGCCTAATGTTCATTGAAAATTACTCATCCTGAAATACGCCAAAAGCCACCTTTATCTTTCAGCACCTGACAGTATTTTCTTTCCCTCAGAATTGTCTAGCTGATTTCATTTTCCTGCATGGAACACCAATTGCTGGCAAGCAAATTCATTTACCAGCAGACAGTCAGAAAACTATTGGCTGAGTTTTTCTGTTACCTTCATTTTTATGGATGCAGCAGCAGTCCAACAAAAATTATCTTCAATTTATGCTTGCAGCATAACCTTTCAACATCCTCTGCTTGTGAAAGTGGTCAGCAATGAGGAGGGAATGGAATGGTGAAGCATGGAAAGTCTAGAATTCTGGTGGTGCTTCAGCTCTTACTGAAGCATATTTGTATTCATTTCAAGTAATGGCAAAATATATGACCTGTGAAAGGCATCTTATTCACTGGATGTGAGGTAAAATAGATTTTTCCAAAACCACTAGCTGAATATAATTTTCTGTGTAAATTCATCTAACTTAGTCCTTTTCTGATGGAAATTCCCTGAAGTACATATGCCCTGAAGATCTTTAAAGGGTTGGAACTGCGTGAATAGTAGAGACAAAACAGTGGTATCATTACAATAAATAAGACAAAGTAGCTGTCATGAAAGTTCTTTGGTATTTTGTAGGGATAGCAATTTCCCCCATATATATACATTCAATATAACATCAACATGAACATCAACTGTCAATAAAAGAAAGTTTTGAGATTAGCAGCATGCAGTCTCCGTATTACACCTGAGCAGGCAAGCAGTGCAAGCAATTGCTTTCTAAAGCAGGCACTTCTGCCCAGAGAATAAATGAACAGAGGAGCAAAGAAATGACAATTCAATAATACTGCATTTTTTTTTCCTAGTTGGTCAATAGAACATTAATTATCATAGCTTAACCCAGGTCAATGAACTTAATTTTATTGAAACTAAGATCTTTATATTTAAAATCCTGAGGTATTTAGTGCCAACAAGTCTTTATTGTACAAACCATAACTATGCTTCTTGTACGAAATTACTATGCTGATTAGTTGAGCATAACCAGTCAAGTAATAATTTTGGAGACATTTTCAATTTCATTTAGTGTTAATTAAATTTAATTAGCCCTTATTACATCATGTTACCTGAACAAGCTTTACAAATTACTATTGTCTTACAACCTAGGTCAGATCTAGTCCAACTTCATTCCAAAAGAATGTTTATTTCTTCATCTGTTTCTCTACTTTTTAAAAGTCTGCAATTACTGTATTCCTTTTTGTACCTCAAAATATTCAAAGGCAGTTCAAATAAATAAACCATGTATTAATTTATTTGTTCCCTTTGTCACTTTCCCTATTTCACAGAACAATTAGGGCAATATAGAGTTAAGTAACTTTTGTTTGTTGTTTATTTAATTCAGTATATGTATATTTATAAAATTTTATGTTTTTAGATGGTCTTAAAATTAACTGTTATGTAATAAAGCTGTTGAATAATTCAGTATTAACTATAACAGAACTGCAGAGCTGCTTCCAACAATAATAAAATGGGGAGTTATTAGTAGAAGATGTTAGATGAGGAGGGTACTTTGAAAAATCTTGGAAATTTGGAGCTGGACCCAAGGGAAATACTGGCATTTATCCTAATTTTGCTACTGGAAAATTTGAAGCTCATATAGAGTATTTTTGCTTGTTTGTTGTTTGGTTGGTTGTTTGGTTGGTTGGTTTGGTTTGTTTAGCTAAAAGAGGAGGAAAATAACTTTAAAGAGATAGAATAACTTTAAAAGGGTTGTTTGGCTCCCTAAAGGAAATGGGAAAACATCCAAAGTTAACAAGAATTCATTTCAGAATAACTTTGCTGAAGTGGTCATAAAATATACTTAAGTGTGACAAATGGTGATTCACAATGAGTTGGGTCAGCAATGGTCTATGTAGTGTCAGAATTGTGGCATTCCCCCTACTTAATGACACAGTTGGTGGATCTGAGCCTACATCTGTTAAATATCGGCTTAATGCTCATCACTGAACATAGCCCTTGGCCTGTAGGATTCCTGGAAAAACAGCTATAGTTTTTTTACAGTGTGTGGAGATGAGGGAAGGGTTCCTTGGCAGCAAGGATTTTTTCAAGTCTTTTAATACAAAACTTCTGAGAGGGAAGAAAACTAAACCTAAGTGGGATGATATTCTTTGTAGTGTGTTGCCTTAAGGGGGCAGTGGCGACCTGGTTCAGGAACGGCATGGCAACCAACCCCAGGCCGCTCGGTCCATCGGCTCACAGACACCAATGTGGTGGATGGCAAATGGCGTTTATTGTCGAGTCACATGGCATTATATACCTGAGGCCCATAGCGTCACTTCTGCTTGCTTACATCACAGACCACACGCTACTGTCCATTAAGGGACAGGCTCCACCTTTCCGTACAGCGCGACATCTTCCGGCCGCCAGACCCTAACTACCCACATTTCCCCCCTCCCTATGCACAACCAAATTAGCTAAAATATAACAATCTTAAGACGTAGACATCATAACTTAAATAAAAAACATAAGGCACAATAACCAGGAGAAAACTAGGAAGTAACTGGTAACCCTGAGTAAATACACTCTTAAAGTAGTTGTTGGTGTTCTACCAACATAATTTTAACTTTCTCTAACCAGCTTTTAACAAACACAAGCTTATTTAGTATACAAGGTCCGAAGATAAGATCATACAAAGGCATCACAACCCCCCACCCACGGAGGCCGCTTCGCTGTCGTCTGGGTTCTGCCAGTGTGGAACTCTCAGGCTTAGACAGGACGCTTGCTGACTTATTGTCTTCTCTTGTCACCGGGGTATACAGATTACGGGGATGTCCGATGATCCATTCCTGTGAACAGAAACTCAGTTTTCATTAGTTTTATTCTGAGTCACGGTTGGGTCACTGCACCAAACTGGCGCCAGCGCCCGATCCACTGTGATCTGGCAGATAGTAGGCAAGTTGATCATTCCTTGAGGCAGCATTTTCCACTGGAAGTTGGGGCGTTGGCTGTTTGGAGCTTCTCTGGCCGCACGAGTTGCCATAACTTCATGGGCCCACAGGCCCTGGGCTTGCGCCTGGCGGGTGATCACTGTTGGGTCCATACCCATTAGCCGCTGCACGCTAGAGCCATATAGTGGGTGATCTGCCCCAGTAACTTGGGCCAGTTGTCTCATACAGTTGTCCTCCCATTCTTGTTTAAAAGTGATCATCCCCCCCCCGTCAAAGATCAGTCTACAAGTTTGTTTTATATCAAACGGGAGCACATTGTCTCCCCTGAAAACACCATCTATGAGGGTGGAGACCATTGCAGAATGAAGCCCTTTATCTGCAATGGCTTTAACAATTGCTTGTACATCCTTAGGGTTTATTGGTGAGTGAACCCTCTGCCCCCCATCTGTCACCCAGACTGGGAATGCTAGCATGGCCGGAAGAGCCCAGTCGGCGCACGCAATCTTTATTTTCCTCCAATCCATGAGAGGAATTTCTCCCCCTCGCGGTGCTGCTTTATTTCGGATGGGGATATTTTTGCTATCTGTCCCCATTTCCTCCTCCGAATTTGAATCGGTACCTGATCCGGAGTCGGAGCTCGACTGACTGCTCACCTCCGAGTCCCGGTACCCTCCCGTCGAGTTCGGGCCCCGCCCACTAGCCTTGCGGGGGGGCCGCTCCCCGCTCCCCGCTCCGGCCCCACCCCCCACCCCTTTGGGCGGGCCGCTCTCTCCCTCGTGGCTCACCCCGCCGCCTTCTCTGCGAGGTGTTTGCCCCACCAGAGCGGTTTTTCGGATGGCCGTTCCAATCGGCTCTCTGCCCCTCTCTCGCGCTTCTACCTCCTCCCCGGTCGTCCCCACAGCCGTTCTCTTTCTCCCATTTCCACGTGTTAGTAAAACCTAGCACTTCATCCCCATTCCCGCCGGAGGTTTCTTCACCCGACTCTTCGTCTTCTAGTTCGATGCCGTACTGGGGCGCACATGGCGGTGGTCTCTCCCAGATTTCCTCAGACTCTGGTTCCCCACCGGCACCCCTGGCTTCCTCAGCTGAGCCACCCCATAGCTTCCACAACTTTGATACGACCTTCACAAGGGTTTCCATCTTCCTTGTTGGTCCGGGAGCGTCCTCCCTGCCGGGCTGGTCCCGCCACTCCAGCCACCGTTCACCTGAATCCAGGAGTTTTCCCGGGTTTCGGCACCACTTGTTGCCTCCAGGGGGCAGTGGCGACCTGGTTCAGGAATGGCACGGTGACCAACCCCAGGCCGCTCGGTCCATCGGCTCACAGACACCAATGTGGTGGATGGCAAATGGCGTTTATTGTCGAGTCACATGGCATTATATACCCGAGGCCCATAGCGTCACTTCCGCGTGCTTACATCACAGACCACACGCTACTGTCCATCAAGGGACGGGCTCCACCTTTCCGTACAGCGCGACATCTTCCGGCCACCAGACCCTAACTACCCACAGTAGTGCTCAAAATCTTTAATTGTCTGGGTGTAACTGTTGTGTGCAATCTTAATTTTTTATTAGAATGCTGTACTTCTTTAGGTACAAGCTACTGGTGATGTCACTCAAATAATGCTTTTGTCTGCAGGTGTAACATAAATAGGAACTATTTACAGAATGGCTGTGGCTTTCTGCTCCTTCCAGCCAGGACAAATGGCAATCAGATTTCATGTGTAATAGTCTAAATTGATGTTGCTGGTTTGAGCACTTTCCTCTAATCTGACACATCCACACGTGTGGCCTTACTATAACTGCTTTTTGTAATTTGTTTTTTGTAAGTCATTGGTACGTTTGAGCAGGAAGGCAGGTGGAATAGCCAATTTTAACACCAATACTGCATATTTCTTCTGAAAGCATGATTGTTTTCCAAGTCTGAATTAAGGCTGCATGAGGGAGATAATGTAAAGATTCTGGTAGCAATATACTCTTCTCTTGGAAATATGTTGTCTTCGTAAACTTTGCAAGCCTACTATACCTGCTGTGGCTTGGAGATGCACAAAGGCAGAGAAGACTCTGCTGTTTCTTACCTTCAAACAGAAGCTTATAGTCCTCACTACTATAAAATGCAGAGAATCTTGTAGAAATAATTTTCTGTGTCCAAACAAGGTCAAAGTCATCCTTCCCCTTTTCCTGTAGGAGCCAGTACAGGTACTGGTTGCCCTAGCTGCTTGGTGTTAGCTCTGAATGGGTGAGCCTGAGGTCAGAGAGGTTGCTATTTGGCTTTGGCTCCAAATAATTGCTATACTTTTTTTTTTTTTTTTTTTTTTTTTTTTTTTTTTTTTTCTTCTTGGTGGGGGGGGGGAGGGAAGGAGAAGAGGCTGTCTTATTGAAGTGAGTATAGAAAGGAGAAGTACCTCAAAAAGTCATTTACATCTGTTTTTCAGATCTTTTCTTGAACTTACTGTCAGTCTCACCATATCAAATAAATGAGCCAGAAAGGATATGCTGAAGTTTCATGGTTATTTCCATGTGTTTTCTTTGCTACCTTGTCTTTACCCCACTTGAAGAGAAGACCACTTTTAAAATAGTACAGCTTTTCTGTGCTCTTTCTGCAGTTTTGTAATATGTACTGCCAGTCAGAGCCTGGCAGTAGGAGTCTATATAGGATCCTAGAGAACACTGGCACTATTGGTACTGGAATGCATTCAGTAGCTAAGCTACTGAATTCAGTAGCTAAGAGTAGTGTGTTGGTGAAGGGAAATTACTTACCTCAGTAGTTCATGACATATGAAAAGGATGAGTATGTATTTACCTATACTTTATGCTTCTGGCCCTATTTGCAACTGTCTTTAGAATTTAAAGAAAAAGATTTGCTCTCTCTGCCTCTTAATTCACTCATAATACTACTGTTCCCCCCAATAAATAAATAAATAATAAACAAACACATACAATTCAATTTCTTATTATTCTTAGTGTATGCCATTCATCTCTGTGTAAACAGACACCCTGTTGGTACAAAAAAATCAACCATAAACAGAAGAACATTTTCATCTGACTAAAATTAACTATATTTAGCCATAGAGAAATAAGTAGAAGAACATGCTGTGTGCCTTATGTAGAGTCAGCTGTCACTTAATTTTATTTTTCAGTGAATTTAATGTGGTATCAGTAAGAACAGTTGATATATTATTTATTTATTAAATTATTTATTTATTTAATTTATTTATTTTTCAGAGTTCCTGAAATGGTGGAAATGCAAGATTCAACTGTATTTGCATAAGTACATGCACAAATGAACATTTCTGCCTCAAACTTTCTCCCATAGAGACAAATGAAATGATAGCTTACTCTGTGCTACATCCTAATGTTTGAGAAACATAAGGATTCACAGATTAGAGGAATAAATAAAGAAAATAACAGACTGCATGTAAAATGGTTCTAGACCTGCTAGCACAACGTTCAATAGCGAGCACAACCATTTCAGCATGTGTTCTGGGGAAAAAACATTTCTTAAAGGGCTAAATTACTTCTGGAGAATCCCATAGTGTCTAGATTCCAAGAATAAAGCGTACTCTTTTGAGGAAGACAGATTCCTCTTTGTTCTCTGTTTGTGGACCTAATTTCCTGAAAACCTGTCTGCCTATATGTAGACATCCTTAGTACTAGTGTTCCTGAGTGGGGTTATATAATGCTGTGATTTATTTTCAATGTGACTGAAAAATCCTTTGAAATTAGTCTTTGGACATCTGTGCAAGAAATGACAGCAAAGTGAGACTTCTGTTTTTGTCCTACAGCTTACAGGCACATTTTCAAACATTTGTTTGCTTTTCTGGCAGCCACTCCATATGAAACTGGAGATGTTTTTTTATTTTCTTTATCCTTTCACCATCCCTTCCCAAAATTTGTATAGACAATGCTTTGCCTGCAGACAGCAGACAAAGTGTATCTTGCACATGATTCCATTGGCTTGTAGGGGAAGGATAGTGAGACACAAATATAATACGAAAACTGTGGGAGCAAGGGTGAATGTTATATGAAGTATACAGGTACAAGACTGTAAACTTGTGTGCAGGATTTTCATAGGTCTTCTCATTTGCTTAATTATTAAATTAAGCAAATTGTTTCCCTGCTTAATTGTTAAACATTTTTAGAACTTTTTTGGACAGCATACTGTTCACCCACAATTCAACCAAATTTTAAACAAGATATGCAATATTAAATACTGCACTAAAATGATAGCTCTCTAAAAATGTTAACTTTTAAGAATAAAGATCATGATTGCTCAGTTTGTCCTACCCTGCCTGCCTACTCTTTAAACCATTTTGATTGAAAACCATAGAGTTTGTTTGTGCTTTCTTTTGTAAGGTCTCTTGAGAAAGTGTGTACTGCTGGGGACCCAATTGACCTGGAAATTTCTTCAATCTTTTGACAGCAGACATATGACCACTCTATGTTACTCTTTTTTATATTATTATTATTGTTTGGAACAGCAAAAGTATGCTCAGTTTTAAACCAGACTGAGCTTAGAAATTGGGTAAATTCAGCAACATGTATTTAATTCTTGGAAACAAAAATATTAAAAGAAAAAACAGAAAGTATTGAGTGTTCTGATTAACATCAAACTGGTTGCAGAATTTGCACCAAATATGGAAGAACACTACTAATATATACCACACACCAATGTTTTTGGAAAGGTTTTAGTAATGAACAGTAATTATTAAGTCAAGAGCTTGAATTTAAAACATGTTTAGTAAGCTTTCATTACTTGTGGTGGTGAAGAAATGAAATATTACAAGAAACTGTAGTTTCAGGGAAAGTGTTTTCCATAGGTGTCATTTTCTTTTTGTCAAATGCAATTGGCTCTTAGTGGATTCTATTTCATTCCCCTCCATCCACTCCTTTATTTATTTGTTTGTTTGTTTATTTATTTAGTTAGTTTTAATAGTGTTTTCTTCTATTTGTGAGCAGCACTGTATCTTTGCAGTACATTCTGTGATAGTACTAGATAGTAAATATCTAGTCTATAATAGTGTAATATCTAGTGTAATAATAGTGTAATATCTACACTAGATAGTAAATACCTAGTGTAAGTACCTGAAATTTTCATCAACAGAATCAGTAAACCTTCAGTTTATACTATGTTATTTATACAGATACATTCACACAGGTTTAACAGAAAAGTAGTTAAGAGTTTTGTAACAAAGCCTGAATGAAAATAGAGATGTTAAAATCAAAGTTAAATGGTAAATTTTAAGGTTTGCCACTTATTTTTTGCTCTACAGATTTTGTTGATTGTTTTCCTCTGCTTTCCCTTGCTCATTTCTAAGTCAATCAAATGCCTGTCAAACATGATGCAGTACTAAAGTCTATTGTAACAATCACTTATTCATTAAAAGATACCATACACACATGGAAAATATTAATTTTCTTTGTAAATATATATAATGAAATAGAGGAGGAGATGTTAGAAGAAATAGATGATTACTTTGTGTTGTTAAGTAGTGAAGCTGATAAACAGATTTAAAATTTCATTCTTAGTGGACAAATAGTTAATGTGGCAAAATCTTCCGATATCTAATAATATGAAATACATTTTAGAGACCTTACACAGCTGAGGAAAGGTTGTTACTAACCCAATTAGGAAAGAAACTTAAGCTTTAACACAAAAATTTGACTTCACCATTATAGCATCAATCGCAGAGTGATACTCTGTAACAGATACTGATTGGCTGCAGTAGTTTTGCTACACAGTTTATTAGGTTTACACACAGAGAGAAAGCATACATTGACTTTTTTTTTTTTTTTTTTTTTTTTTTTTTTTCTGTTCACTAGGAAGCTGTGAGCTACCCAGCAAGAGATGTGTCATTTGCAGTCAATAAGTGTTGTATTTAGCACTGATTTGAATACAATCTCATAATATTAAAGTTCTGAGGATTTTCAATCCTATTACACTTTTTTTTCTAAAACATTTAATAAACTAAAATGGAGAGAAGAAGCAATTCTTTTTAACTGAAAACAAACAGTTAATATATTCATTTGGATGAGTCAGAAGCCTACTTTATTGTCTAAGAATAACTGTCTAATATTAATATCTAAGTCTTCACATATGTACATAGGTAAACTTATATTAACGGATTACTGATTATTCAAAGCTCCTGTGATTTTATTACTTCTGTCTGTTTTTATTGTCTACTTTTGACAAATAGTCATTTATCCGTCATCATAAGATTCTTCTTTCTTTTGAAGAAATTGGACTTGATAAATTTAACTATTTAGTAGTATTGTAGTTTTACTGAATAGGGCAAAATCTATTTCAAAATATTTTATTTCTCTGGAAAAGTTTTTTGTTTGTTTGTTTGTTTGTTTTTCCCCAATCAATAACCATATTATAAAGTAAGTTTGTTAGAAGAAGAGATTACTTTGTAAAAACGCAAGATATGTAATATACATTTTAAGGTCTACAGAAATAACTAATCTTGATTTATAACTAAATTTCTTGTTCAAGGAGTGATTGTTCTTGTGTAAGGAAGACCCGTGTTTCTGTGTTCTCCTAAACTTTTTGCAATTTGGTTCAAGTCTCTAGCAAGCATAAAAAATGACGTAGGACACAGCATCTTTGGCTCCTTTTTAATCTTTGTCCTTATGTCTGTAATATGTTATACCTGTGAACACAGCTAAAAGTACAGTGGTATCTATTCCATGGCATAAATATGACTACATCTTTGAAAACCTTGAATATACCTGCAGAAAGAGGGTATGTTAAACATTAAGAAATATGCAGGTTCTCAGTTTCTTTTCCATTCCCCTCATTCACAGATGTTTTGTATTGATTTAATTTAGAGTGAGGTATAGATTGCAATTTGTGAAGCATGCCTGTGTGTGCTAGAGAGTGTATTCATGAGCGATGTTGAATCTTTGGAGCAAATATAATTCTCAAGCAGACACCTTCACTTAAAACCCTGTGAAATTAACTGGAAATCTTTCCAAGTGCTATTCCAAATCCTCTCTGTTAACATAGCAGGCTATGCTGATCTCAGGCTAGCTGATTAATATGCTTCTCAGAGAAAAGACAATGGGGAATTATCACAGTCCTATCCATACCAAAAGCAATTTACAGTTAAATACTGGGGGCAGGTGACTTCTTTCCATTGCGGGTACTCAGGTCACTGTGATGAAGCCTGTATTGTACAGTTACAGAATGAGAGATAATTAAAGCAACAGCTACCAGTCAGGATAATGAAATGTTACTCTGTTTAAAATAAAAAAGATATACATTTTTTAAAAAAATATTAGTAGTAGTAGTTGGCAATGTAATATCACTTTTTTTTTTTTTTAAAAAAAACTTGAAAATTAATATCAATAAATTTGAGTTTATGATGCAAATTTTAATTATTTGTGTATATGAGAGTTATTATAATTTTTAAATTAACTTATATTACTCTTATTAATCACATGTAGTGTTAAAATCATGTTATAATCAACATGAAGTGTTAAAATGAAATACATGTATTAGCCTGTGGACTAATGGACAAATACTTCCCTTTCAAAGTAGGAGGAAATTCTTTCCTATGAGGGTGGTGAGGCACTGGAACAAGTTGCCCAGAGAACCAGGGGATGCCCCATTCCTCGAAGTGTTCAAGGCCAGGTTGGATGGGATTTTGATCAACCTGGTCTAGTGAGAAGTTGCACAGTCCATATCAGGGGGATTAGAAGTGGATGGTCTTTAAGGTCCCTTCCAACTCAAACCATACTATGATTCTATAAAATTAAATTACAAATGCAAAACCTTATAAGACGTCATATGTGTAACTTGTTTAACACTTAGAAAAGCTCATAGGCATATTAAAATTAAGTGGTACCCATATTTCATTAGCTAGCTGGCACACTTGGATTATGGAATGTATTGACAAACTTTAGTGAGTTTAAGAAAAGACACAACCCATAGTAGAGTTGTGATTGTGGAAGGAAAATAACACAGACTGCTCTCCTTATGGCATGCAGATTAAATCTGTTAAAGTTTTAAAAAATGCAATAATACATATTTTTTCCATGGGCAATTTTAATTGAGGAGAGCTGAGCCAAAAATGAAATACGTGGTGGAAAGAAGACGTTTTCTCCTGAGAAATATTACTATGTTACAACCTGTTTCTATTCAGTAAGTTTTCTAGTGCTAATACATGTTCTGTGATTTCTGAAGTAAATCTTATGTATGTTACATGTCAACATAACTGGAATAAGTATTAGGATTTTACAGTAAGCTTCTGTAAAGGATTTTGTTTGCTTATATTTATAATAATTGTGCATAATCAGAAGTTTATCTAAAAATTTTTGCTTATTTTTTCTCTCAGGAAATTCATTCCACTTTAATGATGAGCTTGGAACAGTTAACAGGACATCATGATATATTGAATACCAAACAATATGAAGTTATGACAGATTCCTCTTTGTGGTGGTGATACCACTTCTCTCCTTTCCTTCTTTTTTTTTTTTTTTTTTTTTATTTTTTTTCCCCTTTTTATTTTTCTGTGTATTTGAAATACATGTATGTTCCATCTTTAGAAAGGTAAGTATACCTTAGTTAAAGAAACACTCAACAATGCATGGTCTGACTGTGAAAATCTTTCTAAGTTTATATATATTTTAATATGCTTTGAAGACCATTAAATATGATCACTGACGGAGCAAGTGAAATTAATTTGCTAAGTGGGAGATTTCATTATTTATACATATTTTTAAGGATCTTTTTGAGAATCCTCCTCACATTTTATGATTTGTAATAAAAGCCATTCTATGATTTTAATAAGAAGATTAATTGACAAGCTCTACAAAGTCTTTAGAGAGACAGTCCAATTTTAACAACAGTGAAAATCAAAGCTGTTTAGGACTTTACAGGTTGGAACTAACATCCATAAAACAAATTTGTGCCAGTGCAGACTGCAGAAAGCTGATAAATAATGGGCTTTGTCTGTGACTAAGCTGCTGGAAAAGACTTCTGCATTGTTGTTGGCTTTCTAATGTGAAGTGGGTCTTCAGACAGCGGACATGGTGAAGGGAAGGAGCAGTTTACTGCTGGAGTGACATAAAGGGTCAAATAAGAAAAATCTTTGACCCAGCGTAAGCTTTAATTAATAGTGCTGTAGAATGAGATTCAAGGAATGTCACTCACAGTGAATTCGCAAAACAAGTTGCAGATATGTGTCCCCAAATTATTATATGGTATAATAATCCTTTGTAGAGCCAATTTCTTTGCTCTGATTCATCCTCCAAAAAGTCACATTTACGTGGGCTGAGAAACAACCAGCACTTCTTCATTAAATCTTTCTCTTTTAGGAATGTAGATCTCTTAATATACTTTTCCAGCAGACATAACATGCTGTTTCATTTGAGGTGGGTAATATTCCTATACATCTGATGCCATGTTCATTTTTTACATGGTAATAAGCCCTATTTAGACATGTAAGTACAAATCTCTGAGTTGCTGTAAACTCTGGTTTTATTCTAAAGTGCTTGATTTCATGTGGATTCCATTCTGCTCAGAAGTCAAATGAGTGGGCTTTTTTCTGCCTGTAAAAGAATACAAAGATGTTTCCAGTGTCCATTTCTTCAATCTGAACAGTAATCTCTCTTCCTGTATACTCACGGGAGAGCTCAGATAAAGATGCTACTCTAGATTAATACAAAGATTAATATATAGTTCTCTTCTGTACTCTTCCCATGATGCACTCTGATTACTGTCAAATCCATGCTTCATCAAGACTATTTCAGAAATGCAGGCACTGCAGTACTTCAAAAGCCGTCTTAGCTATTAAAAAAAAAAAAAAATCCTAAAGAAAGAAAAAACAAAAACAAAAGAAAACAAAAGATATTGTGAATTAGACAACTCAGTTATAGCTACCTTGCCACATCCCCTATTCCATATTTCTGACTTTTGCCATGGGCCAGAATTTGAGAAAGAAATAGGTCAATAAAATTATAATGGTTCTAACTACACAAACACATCTATGTTGATGTAGTCCCCCATTAAGACATCAAGAAAATGCTCCAGTATAAAATTGCCTGTTGTATTGCATTTACATGACAAGGGTTTGGTGGAAAGGGGCCTAAAGAGGTGGCCTCTGTTAGTAGAGACCAGCAGCTTTGCTCCAAAAGGACCTGCTGCTGAGTCAGTCATTGATGCTGGTTGGGCCTCTGGGAGAGCAGAGTTACGGAAGGGAAAGAACTGCTGGGCAACAGCAGCTCGGAGAGCAAGGAGTGAGAACCAGTCCCACAGTCCGCAAGGTCAGTGCAGCAGGAGGGCAGGAGGTGCTCTAGGCATGCAGCACAAGTTCCTCTGTGACCTGTGGAGAGGCCCCTGGTGGAGCAGGCTGTCCCCCTACAGCCCATGGAGCTGATCTATAGGTACCTCAAGGGAGGCTGTAGCGAGGTGGGGGTTGGTCTGTTCTCCCACGTGCCTGGTGACAGGATGAGGGGGAATGGGCTTAAGTTGAGCCAGGGGAGTTTTAGGTTAGATGTTAGGAAGAACTTCTTCACTGAAAGGGTTGTGAGGCATTGGAACAGGCTGCCCAGGGAAGTGGTGGAGTCACCATCCCTGGAAGTCTTCAAAAGATGTTTAGATGTAGAGCTTAGGGATATGGTTTAGTGGGGACTGTTAGTGTTAGGTTGGAGGTTGGACTTGATGATCTTGAGGTCTCTTCCAACCTAGAAATTCTGTGTGATTCTGTGATCTCCATGATGCAGCCCGTGGAGAAGCCTTTGTTGACTTCAAGATGGTAGTACACAAAAGCTAAATTAATATGAACTGAAGATTGTAGATAGATGCCTACTTAATATTTATAATTGTTGCTACATGTTAGCAACATATACATAATCATCATTAAGGCCTGTGTTTTGGAAGCGTTCTCTAAGAGTAATACTTCATTCAAAATGCTTGTGCTGTTTACTGTTGATACATAGATGCAAGAGACAAACATAGATACAAACATAGATACAAACTCCAATTGTTATGAACAGCAAAAAATTGGAAATGTAGTCTGTTGTTTACTGTAAAATTACTTAGTACTCAACATCTATGAATTCAGACAATTTCCAATGCAGTGACAACTTCTTCATAGTATGTAACAGAATTTTATATGAAGATAAACTTTGTATCTCTCTTCAAAGTCATCTCTATCCCACAAGAATTATTATTATTGCACTCATTAACCTTTTGTTGAAATCTATGTTCTGTAACCCGATCTTGAAGCCCTACTTTGTTTTATTTTAATAAAATGAGATGTAAAGTTTCTTTTTTCACCAGTACGCTGTGCTTTGACCTGTATATATTCAGAAGTGATATATGATTATTTTATATATATATATATATATTTTATTATTATTATTTTTTTTTTTTTCCACTTTAATGAGTGTACTTTTTCTTGTACTTTTTATACAAGGGTCCTGAAATAATTTCTTTTTTCAACTATTACTCTGTAATGAAAAGCACTAATATTCAAACTGTTCAATACACCAACAATATTACCGGTGTATTTGTTAGTTGCAACACCATTAATGAATTGTTACTGATTGTTCTCAGCTTTCTTTGCAATACACTTTGCCTAATGAAATCTACTTAAGAAACCTACTTTAGCATTCCATCATAGAAATTAAAAGGTAAAACTTATTGAAAAAAGATCTCTGGGTAATATTATCCAAAGTATGGAGTATGACATTGGGTCATAAAGAACATGAAGCTCACCAAAAGTGTCAGTTAAAACAGAAGAACAAAGCTCTCAGTTGTTCTCCAGAGTCTATTCTGTTTTATTTTTAATGTCTTTAGCTGTTAAGCCTATGAAGAAAGCCTGGAGAGGAGGTGGAATTATATAATTACTGTCCATTTGAATTTTTATTGAAGTTGAAAACTTGCTCCAAAGTGGAGTTGTCAAGAGTTTTTATTTTTTTTTTTTTAAATAACTTATATGGAGAACTTGGATAAAGGTTCAGAATAGTCTAGTGTGAAAATCAGGTCATTTTTTCTTGTGAATTTTTTTTTCAGTGAATATTATTTAAATAAGCTTCTAAAAGCATTCTGTATTTTGAAAAAAAATTATATTATGAGAGCATCTTAGTGAATATTTTCACACGGGAAAACCAAGTTTAACACTGTTGCATGAATCACCCAGGCTACAACTCATATAGGGTGATACACCAGCATGTTCTTACTGACTATCTCAAAACAGAATGCTTTCTGCTGATGGAATATTTCACATCAAGAAGTGAAACGTTTAGGAAAGTATTCATTTAAAATCAGTTCATATTTTTCATATTTTGAACAAAATATGTTTGAAGGAATTGTATTGTGAGGTGTTAAATTTCCTTTTCATCTCAGTGGATACTGATGCCAGTAGGTTATGTTTCAGATGTTATAAACAAGCTTATCAAAATGTGCAAGAAGGAAGATGCTGTGGTATAAATATCTGTCATCTAAAATGAATACACTTGCTTTCCTCTTTAACTGCATGCAGGGTTTATGGGAATAATATGAATTGTCTCCAATTAAAGGATAAATTCACAGAATCACAGAATTTCTAGGTTGGAAGAGACCTCAAGATCATCGAGTCCAACCTCTGACCTAACGCTAACAGTCCCCACTAAACCATTTCCCTAAGCTCTACATCTAAACGTCTTTTGAAGACTTCCAGGGATGGTGACTCCACCACTTCCCTGGGCAGCCTGTTCCAATTCAGGTACTCTTCTTACCGTGTGCTATTTATTTTGTAAATAGTTCTTCTGTTTAACAGTAAAACATTGAAGTCCAAGCATCTTGACGTTATTCTTATTGAATATACATTAGAAACAAACGTAAAGGTAGATATGATCAATCTATTTATCCATAGACGCATTAAGACTATTCACAAATCTGCTTCAATACAATCCTAACATTCCCTTACTTACCTTTGCATGTCATAGCTTTGCATTGGCATATAATTATCCTGAGTGTGCAGACAAAGGTCATCAGAAGTTGTTGCTAGACTTCTGAAACACATATGATTATTAGATGGGTACAGAAATAACACAAGATGCAAAAAGTATAATAATGCAGGAAATCCTTTATGCAATTTTATACTTCTATCATGACTGGGAAGGAAAACTCCATGCCACTGTTTATTCTTTCTCACAATTCACTGGATTTTTTGTCAGAATATATTTAAGAAACAGTCTGTTCTAGTTTTAATAATAAACTATTTGTAAACCATGTTACTAAATAAAAAGAATGAGGAGATTAAAGTTCTTTCTCTTTCTTTCTTTCTTTCTTTCTTTCTTTCTTTCTTTCTTTCTTTCTTTCTTTCTTTCTTTCTTTCTTTCTTTCTTTCTTTCTTTCTTTCTTTCTTTCTCTCTTTCTCTCTTTCTCTCTTTCTTTCTTTCTCTCTTTCTCTCTTTCTCTCTTTCTCTCTTTCTCTCTTTCTCTCTTTCTCTCTTTCTTTCTCTCTCTCTCTCTCTTTTTTTTTTTTTTTTTTTTAAATTCTAGACTGCATTAGGTCTAACATTTAAGGTTTGTCATGATTTTGTTTAAGGGCAGATTTTTAATGTGAAGAAAATATTTTATATACTGTAGATTTTTCCAAAATTTGGGGGAATTTTAAAATACTATACATAGACGTTTTAATCAACTCTAAAGAATTGCTTCTTTACACTAGATATAGTTTCATGCGATTCATTTATCAGTAATGTTTTACTGTAATTTAAGATAAGAATAGTTCTTTTTCTGGAAATACCAGGAAACTATTCAACGAAAGATTTTTAGCTAGTTCCATCAGACTGACTTGTCTGAAGGAAGGAAGGGGAAAAAATGTCTCTACCCAGATACCAACACTTCAAAATTTTGAAATTGTTGCCTTGAATTCCATAATTTTATTAAGATAACACTTTCTGCTCAAGGGATTTTAAAAATAAATAAATAAAACATAAACGGTACTGGAATCATTGCCTGGAATCAATAGTACTGGAATCAATGCAAAAGCATTTCAATTTTGATTCCCCAGCCTTTTGAAGAGTTTAAAATGGGCAAAGAGCTGTAAATTTACATTAAAAATATTTACTGATATTTACTGACTCTTCTTGCACCAATGATCAGTGTGTAGTTTTGTATGGCTGTGATCTGTGTCAAACTATTTTTATACTTTTGAAATTGCTAAAGGAAGTATTTGACTCTGGTTGCTTGAGTTGACTATGACAGTAGTTGTCTGTGGGTAATGGCAAATAAATAAGTAAATAATCAGAACAGAAGATGAAAACAAAGGAATTAAATCTGCTAAACATTGTTATGCAGGAAATATTTACAGTCACAGTGTTAATGAATTTTGGCACAAAACAAAGGTTCCTCAGGTAACAACACTACAGATATAGCAAAGACTGGCTTGCAGTGTTATCTTTGTGATGTTAGAGTGCATCTGGCTTGGGTTCTTTATCCTGAAGTGTTTTCTGACTAAATGCTATATAATTAAAATGCCAGTAAAGTGCCACAATGATTACTACCTTAGGTTTTACATGTTTACATATCTCTAAGTGATTATAGATGCACATGAATATTTATAAATAAACAGTGTAAAACTTAAATGTGACTGCCATGTCTAAGCCTTGTAATGTTTTCTAGGATGTACTCACTGTGTTGAAAACAAGTGACCTGAATGAATAGATACAACACCTGACTGCTAATAAAATAGAAGCATTCATCTCCAGGCTAAAGTCTTTATCATTTTGACAGTATCCTAAGCACTATGAAAAACTGTTTATTTTCCAATTTCTGTATTCTTTCTCTCACATCATTTCAATTTATGAGAGAGAAAATAGTATAATAATACTGACTAACATAATACTGACTCTGTTTTTCAGACATAGCTTTAATGACTTCCCCTTGCCAGAATGTAGCCTCCATTTTTGTTTGTGATTATTTTGGAGATTATATTCCCATCAGTAACTGTTGACACAAAGGGATAATTTCTATATTCACAGTTCATTACCTGCTTGTAAAGTGTGGAATATAAAACAGTTTAAGGTATAATTTTGTGAAAATCAGCTGAACCGCCAAAAAGGAAAAGCTATTAATTGAAAAAAATTAAGTCAAAATCTGTAGTTGCTCAATGTTGTTGAGTGTGGCTGGAAACTCAGATATGGAAGTGAAAATCTGTTCTGCTTTTCACTGAAGATAGTTACTATCTTTTATTCTTCCTTGTCTCTGTGTGAGTAAACTTGTGTGTCTAAGCCGGCTGTGTTGTCCTGGTGCTGTCAACATTGTAGTCGTGTGATAACAATGTATATATAAACTGTGCATCACTGTCCTGGTTTCAGTTAGGACAGAATTAATTTTCCTCCTAGTAGCTGGTAGCTATGTTTTGGATTAGCATGAGAAGAGTGCTGATTACATGCTGATGTTTTAATTGTTGCAGACCAGTGCTTACACCAAACCAAGGACTTTTCAGCTTCTTGCTCTGTCCTGCCAGCAGGCTAGGGGTGCAGCAGGAGCTGGGAGGGGACAGACACAGGACAGCTGACCCAAACTGGCCAAAGGTGTATTCCATACAATCTGACATCATGCCGAACAATATATTGAGGTGGCTAGCCAGGATGGGGGGGGCGGGCTGCTAGGGGATAGGCTGGGCAATGGTCAGTGGGTGGTGAGTAACTGCATTGTGCATCAATTGTTTCGTACACATTATTATTAGTAGTACTATTAGAATTATCATTATTGTTATTGTTATTATTATTGTTATTATTATTTTCCTGTCTTAATAAACTGTCTTTATCTCAACTCACAGGCTTCATTTTCCCATTTCTCTCCCCCATCCCAGAAACGGAGGAGGCAGGGTGAGGCAACGGCTGTGTGGTGTTTAGCTGCCGGCTAGGTTAAACCATAACAATCACCAAGCTGTCTTGGAAAATTATTTTAGAGCACCCCTGGGCAGCTGCAAAAATTATGGGTCTGGTTTGTTTGTACCCCACCAAGCAGCTGAGCAGCGCCCAGCTGGTCACTCACACCCCACACAGCCAGACTGGGGAGAGAATCAGAAGGGTAAAAGTGCGAACTCAGGGGTAAACAGATTACTGGGTAAAGCAAATTCACTACTCCCATTGGCAGCCAGATGTTCAGCCACTTCCAGAAAACCAGGGCTCATCATGAGTAATGGTTTCTTGCGAAGACAAATGTTATCACTTCAAACATCTTCCCCTCTTCCTTTTTTCCTCCCAGCTTTTATCCCAGAGCATGACATCATCTGTTATGAAATATAACCTTGGTCAGTTTGGGCCAGTTGTCTTGGGTGTGTCTCCTCGCAGCTTTTGGTGCACTCCAGCCTCCTTGCTGGTGGGGCAGCATGAAAACCTGAAACATCCTTGGTTCTGTGTAAGCACAGCTCTGACACGACAAAAACATCAGTGTGCTATCGAAACTATTTTCATGAAAAGTCCAAAACACAACACCATACAAGCCTCTGCAAAGAAAATTGACTTTATCTCAGGCCAAACCATGACTGTGGCAGAGCTCAGAACTGATCTGGAAAGACAGAGTCATAATTCCTCAGAATCATAGGACGAAAAGCTGTCAGAGGAATTGGGAAAAGTGAAAATTCACACAATTTGCTGAATAATACCCCATACATGACTTGGTAGGCCTAATGAGGTCATGAGGTAGGCCTAAACAATGAAAATGAACAATCAAGAGAACCTAGAAATTCTGAAGTATGTTCTTTATTATTTGCATTATTACTATTAATTATTTATTTATTATTTTTAATATTTCTTTCCAAGAGAATGTTACATTAAGATTTCAATCTCATAAAATTTGTCTGGTAGGTGAACATCATGTCAATGCCTTCATTACATTAACTTGACTTATCTAAACTACCTTTAAATCACAGAATCACAGAATTGTAGGGGTTGGAAGAGACCTAGAGAAAACATTGAGTCCAACTTCCCTGCCAAAGTAGGTTCCTTAGAGCAGGCTGCCCAGGTAGGTGTCCAGACGGGCCTTGAATATCTCCAGAGAGGGAGACTCCGCAATCTCCCTGGGCAGCCTGTTCCAGCTCTCTGTCACACTCACTGTGAAAAAGTTCAAAAAAAAAAAAAGTATTTATAAACATTGATAAGATCCTCTCTCACTCTTCTTTTCTCCATGCTGAACAGACTCTCAGCCTTTCCTCACTGGAAGATGCTCCAGGCCCCTTTGTGGTCCTCCACTGGACTCTTTCCAGGAGATCTCTGTCTTTTTTGTACTGGGGAGCCAAGAACTGGACACAGTACTACAGGTGAGGCCTGACCAGGGCAGAGTAGATGAGGAGGATGACCTCCCTTGACCTGCTGACCACGCTCCTTTTAATGCATGCCAGGATCCCATTGGCCTTCTTGGCCATGAGGGCACATTGGTGGCTCACAGTCAACCTGTTGTCCACCAGGAACCCCAGGTCCTTTTCCTCAGATCTCCTATCCAGCAGGTTGTCCCCCAGCCTGTACTGATACATTTGGTTGTTCTTTTCAGGTGCAGAACTCTACACTTGCTCTTATTAAACCTCATTTGTTTTCTTGCTGCCCATCTTTCCAGCCGGTCCAGGTCTCACTGAATGGCAGCACAGCCTTCTGGCATGTCAGCCACTTCTCCCAGCTTTGTGTTGTCACCGGCGTACTTGCTGAGGGCGGACACTATTCCCTCATCAAGGTCATTGATTAAGATGTTGAACAGGACCGGACTCAGCACCGACCCCTGGGGAACACCAGTAGTCACAGGTCTCCAGCCAGACTCTGCGCTGCCGACTACCACCCTCTGAGCTCGTCCAGTCAGCCAGTTCTCAACTCACCTTAGTGTCCACTCCTCTATCCCACACTTTCTCAGCTTTGCTAGCAGGATGTTGTGGGAGACAGTATCAAAAACCTTGCTAAAATTAAGGTAGATGACATCCACTGCTCTCCCCCCATCTACCCAGCTGGTGATGTCGTCATAGAAGTGAATGAGGTTGGTCGAGCATGACTTCTCCTTGGTGAATCCATGCTGACTACTCCTCCTAGCCTTCTTCTCTTCCAGTGGCTTGGAGATGGCATCCAGAACAAACTGTTCCAACACCTTTGCAGGGACAGAGTTGAGACTGACTGGCCTGTAGTTTCCCAGATCCTCTTTCTCGCCCTTCTTGAAAACCAGAGTGACACTGGCTATTCTCCAGTCTTCAGGCACGTCTCCTGTTCTCCAGGACATTTCAAAGATGATAGAATACCTTTTGTATTACTTAATAAGCTGTATATATATATATATATTATAATACATATAATACATACTATACTGTATATATATATACTGTATATATATATATTATAATATAGTGTATATATTGTATATACCTACCTATTGTTTGCAGTGTAAGTACAACAGCCCACAGTTACTCATAAATAACAAAATTGCTAGGGAGGTATGGGAACCTTCAGCAAAAATATTTAAGAAAGGAGGTAAATTGTTCCTAGATCAGTAATACATCTGTAGTGCTGAAGACACCCAAGTTAGTTTGTATTTGTTGTATGATGTGTTGTATGATTATAGTTTTCCCTTTCTTTTCTGCCCTATTAAACTGTCTTTATCTCAACCCAAAAGTTTTACTTCTATTTCAACTCTCTCCACCATCCCAGTGTAGGAGGAATGAGTGGACAGCTGTGTGGTGCTTATCTGCCTAGAGGTTAAATCACAAAGCTACCACAGTGCTAAGTAAAACTATAGTTGCATTTAACATGCACATTTGTCACTTGAAAAAAAAATCTCATTGTGAGTAGGCAATTATTTAATATACTGAAAATAATTTGCCTCTGCATTTAAAAAGGAAAATGAAAAAGCTGTGAATTGGAAAAAAAAAAATGCATACATGTACCCCTGGAATTAAAACTGGAAAACATTGTCAGAAAACAAATCACATGCAAAAGTAAAATGTAAGGCTTTTCATGTGGATATATACGAAAAAAAATAAATAAGAAAAGAAAAACAGCACAAGAATTTGTACGTATATATCACGAGTGTAAAAAATGTGGTTTTTTTTGTTTGTTTTTGGAAGAAAAACATAGACTATGTTGGGAGTCACTAATAGGCAGTATAAGGCTTTTTTTTATTATTATTTTTAATTACCTATTTCTTTCTACCTGATTTCTTCCACTACCAGAAATAGCCTTGAGCCATAAAAATAAATAAATAAATCACGTATTAGGTCCTTAATCATAAATTTCAATGTAGTCTGCTTTTGAAAAGGAACAAGACCTACCCCAACTGGAACACTCTCCGAGAGGATGTAATGTGAGAGTTCTGAGCTGAGGAACATATACAGTCCTTGCAGCTGCAAAGAAGATATTAACTTCTTCTTTAAAACTTTCCTTAAAAACAAACAAACAAACAAACAAACAAAAACAGAAAACAAAACAAAGAAACAAAGAAACAAAAAATAACAAAATCTGGGAATTATAGGAATCAGTTTGGTAGCAAAAGAGGCACTTAATAACACATTAGAATCCAGTTGTGTAGGACAGTACTGAAATATCTAATGGGTGGAGGGAGGATGTGGAAACATGGATTATTTCTTGACGGGGATTCAATATGTTGTGCTTTGTCTTGACTAATAGTCTTTCTGGGCATTTCTTTTTCCTGGAACATAGGGAAAAGGTGATATTACCTTATTTAAATTAAGTCTTTTAGAAATTACTGGTGAGATGCACTGCATAAATGAAATAATTCTGAAAAATGAAGTAATAATGAAAAGAAGCTCATATAACCTCTCTACACAGCAGCCAGCATCTCTGTAATGCTGAAGAGTAGATGATGAGCTAGCTGTAAGGCCAAACTTAATCTTTCCTGATAGAAAATGAACGTGCTCTAGGACAGGGGCTGTTGCCTTTGATCTCAAAGTGATCCCAAAGAAGTGAAAGTTTCTCTGAAGAACTTTGGTCAGGCAAACATGTTCTCCATTGTATTTGTACATTTATGTTCATTGGAAAGCAGTTCTGACCCACATAGCACTTGACATACTCTAAAAAAAAGGAGATCTATGATCTTGCCCTTTGGACACTCTACGAAATACCCTAAGGAGCTAGAGTAATTAAGATAGCCAGGGTTCTCTACTGAAAAATTTACTAAGTCATCTGGTGAGGAAAGCTTTTTATCTATACTAAAACTGCATTTAAGTCTGATAAGACCAAAAGAAACTGCAAATTAAAAGAAGTTATTGACACTATCCAAAAGAGACAACTTATTTATCACTACTTATGGGCCCATGGCCCCTTTTTTAACATCCACGTATAATTTTCTATATTTGAGTTGGTAATTGGCATCTTCTTACCCTAACAAGTATAAAATCTTCCATATCCTCCTCCTTTTTAGTTACTTATTCAATAACTCAAATAAAGAAAAAAAAAAATAAAAAGGAAAAAAAAATCACCATACTTCTATTCTACATTTATCTGTGGGTTAATATACAAAATTTACAAAATTATAAACTTACTATTATTTGTGTACCTACTATATTGGAGTCACATTCTATTCCAAAGTAGATAGAGGTGGATCAAGCAGTTGAGGTCCTCTAGAGACAAATAGAAACAGCCTCATATTCACAAGGCCTGGTCCTGATAGAGGATTTCAGCCACTCTGATTATCTGCTGGAGGGACAGCATAGCAGGACATAGGCAGTCCAGAAAGATCCTGGAATGCGCTGATGATAACTTCCTTCTCCAAGTGATAGAGGAGCCAATGAGGAGAGGTGCTATGCTGGACCTCATTCTCACCAACAAGGAGGGACTGGTAGAGAATGTGAAGCCCAAGGACAGCCTTGGCTGCAGTGACCATGAAATAGTACAGTTTAGGATCCTGAAGGCAGTGAGGGGGTGCACAGCAACTTCACTACCCTGAACTTTGGGAAAGCAGATTTTGCCCTCTTCAGGGATCTGCTTGGTAGAGTATGACGGGCTCAAGAAAGATGGTTGCTATTCAAGGATCACCTACTCTGAACTCAGGAAAGATGCATCCCAACAAAGAGGAATTCAGGCTAGGAGGCCTGCATGGATGATTAAAGAACACAAAAACAGAGAACACAAAGAACACAAAAACAGAGCCTACAGAAGGTGAAAACAAGGACAGATAGCCTAGAAGGAATACAAAAAAAATTGTCCAAGCAGCTGGGGAAGAGGTCAGGAAAGCTAAAGCCCTGATTGAATGAAATTTGGCCAGAAACACCAAGAGCAACACGAAAGGCCTCTATAGGTACATCAGTGATAAAAGGCAGACTAGTGAAATTGTGTGCCCTTTCCAGAAGGAAACAGGAAAGTCTGTTACCTGAGATATGGAGAAGACTAAGGTACTCAATGACATTTTGCCTCAATCTTCACTGGCAAGAGTTCTAATCAAATGGTCCAAGCCCCAGAAGGCAAAGGCAGGGACTGGAAGAATGATGAAGCATCCACTGTAGGAGGAGATCAGGTTTGAGACTAGCTAAGGAAACTAAAGGAACACAAGACCATGGGCCTTGAGGAGATACATTCACAGGTCCTGAGGGAAACGGTAGATGGAGTTGCTAAGCCACTATTCATCGTACTTGAGAAGTTGTGGCAGTCTGGTGAAGTTAAGGGGACTGACTAGTCAAGGGGAAGTCAAGGGGCAGACTAATCAAGGGGAAACATAACCCCCATTTTTAAGAAGGGAGAAAGGATGTTCTGGCTGTCAGTCACACCACTGTGTCTGGCAAGATCATGGACCAGAACCTTCTGGAAACTACACAAAGCATATGGAAAAAAAAAAGCAGGTGATTGGTGACAGTCAACATAGCTTCACTAAGGGGAGATTGTGTATGGCAAAACTGGTGGCCTTCTGTGATGGGGTTACAGCATTACTGGATAAGGAAAGAACAACCATCATCATCTACATGGACTTGTGCAAAACATTTGACACTGTCCTATATTATATCCTTTTCTCTCTAAATTGGAGAGGCATGGATTTGGCAGATGGACAGCTTGATGGGTAAGCAATTGTCTGGGTGGTCACACTCAAAGAGTTGCAGTCAAAGGGTTAAATGTCCAAGTGGAGATCAGTATTAAGTGTTGGTCCTCAGGGGTCAGTATTGGAACCAGCACAGTTTTACATCTTTATTGCTGACACAGTTAGTAGGATTGAGTTCACCTTAAGCAAGTTTTCCAGTTAACACCAAGCTGTGTGTTATGGTCGACACACTAGAGGGAAGGGATGTCATCCAAAGGGACTGAGACCAGCTTGAGAGGTGAGTCTCTGCAAACCTCATGAGGTTCAACAAGGCAAAGTGCAAGATCCTGCACCTGAGCCAGGGTAATCCCAAGAACAAATACAGGCTGGGCAGAGAATGGATTGAGAGCAGCTTTGAGGAGAAGGACCTGAGGGCATTGAGAAGATAAACACAAGCTAGCAATGTGCATTTTCAGCTCAGGAAGCTAAATGTATCCTGGGCTGTATGAAACGTAGTGTGGCCAGCAGGTCAAGGGAGGCGATTCTCCCCCTCTGCTCTTGTGAGATCCCACTTGGAGTACTGCATTCAGCTCTGGAGCCCCTAACACAAGGAAGACATGGACCGAGTAGACTGAGTCCAGAGGAAATCCAGAAAGATGATCAGAGGGCTGGAGCACCTCTCCTAGACTGAGGGATTTGGAGTTGTTCAGCCTGGGGAAGAGAAAGCTCCAGGGAGACCTCATTGCAGCCTTCCAGTATCTAAAGGGAGCCTCCAGGAAAGGTGGGGAGAAACTCTTTGTCAGGGAGTATGGTTTTTAGAGCAAGGAGAAATGGCTTTAAACTAAAAAAGGGTAGATTTAAATTATACATTAGGAGGAAATTATTTCCTGTGAGAGTGGTGAGACACTGGACCAGGTTGCCCAGTGATGCTGTGGATGCCCCATCCCTGGAAGTGTTCAAGGCCAGGTTGGATGGCCTTTGAGCAATGTGGTCTAGTGGGAGGTGTTCTTGATCATTGCAGGGTGGGTTGGAACTAGATGATTTTTAAGGTCCCTTCCAATCCAAACCATTCTATGATTCTATAAGAAGAAGTAGGGGAATATCTCTGTGCTTAGTCTATCATGCTCCAAATACTTTGTTCAGTGGATTATAGATGGGACTTCCTCCAGTTCTATCATTCTGTATCTATATTCACCTATCTACTAAGCTGCAATATTTAGTTTATTTTTCACCTTGTAAGATGCAATGAATACTTACCTCCCAGCATATGAAAAAGAAACTAATTTCCATTCTTTCTTGCAGTGAGTTGTGTTCACTAGTATTATTTACACTTTACTGCAATTATAATAATGATTTTACTGTTTTACTTCTGTGTTCTACAAACAAGTTAACTTGCTTTTGTTTTGGTCCAGATTTTTTTGGGCTGGGAGTTAATGATAGCTTTTAGCATTTATATGCATTATGTATGAGTGACAAAGTTGAATAAATAGATTATATCTAAATAGTAATGTGATATTGACATGGAATTCAAAAGAGAACAGTTTTTTTTTTTTTTTTAATCTTTACATTAACTTTCTAGTTGTTGCCACTCTGTGGCTGCTTCATATCAACATACGACCTGGTGGTGCTGAAAATGTTAAGAAAATACTGGCAGAAAGGTGATACCATTTTTGTTTGTTTGTTTGTTTCTCAGAGCTTCATCTAATAGGTGTTCTGTAGGCAAGAAACAATGTGAAATGTCCCAGAGTGCCACAGAAAAAGATAAACTTAATCTGTTCTATACAGACATAAACTTCCCCAGATCTAAACCCCTGGAATGGGCTTGAGCCATCTATCTGAAGACTCAGATCTATTTCTGAGTTGTAGATAAATTTTGTTAATTATGGTTATAAATAAAGTCTGCATTATTGTTCTCAATTCAACAAATAAAGAAAGACAGTTTTTTACCTGAAGAATCATCTGTATTTGCAGTAACCACAAAGGACAAAATAGATTATTTTGTTCATTATCTATGTATATAAAAAAAAATGTAGACAGTATAACTTAGTCAGAAATAACTTAAAACAGTAACAAAAATACTTATAGTGTGGACTATGTTCTTGTTTTAATGGTGTATTCAGAAAAAGAAAATGTCGACATTTTCTTGCTTCAAGACTCATGAGGTGCTCTGATGACAAGTTAGTGCAGTAATGAAGATCCACAGATGTAATGAAAGTTTTTAACAGATGATTTTACAACACAAAGAATAGTTACTTTACTAATTGCTGTATTTGTAAGTAATTGTTCAGATGTTCCGATTCTTTTCTTGTTTCATAAGTAACACCTGTGGTTGTAAGTCTGTAATATTCATCAACAGTGACAGAAAAATCTTTCTTGTTGCTGGATTATTTTTTTTTTCACAGATAAATAAAATAGATGTCACTCTGTAAATGAAAGAAGGAAGTGAGGTATGAGATGGGTTGAATCTGATGGGCCAGACTTACTGATAAATTGCTGTTAGAACTGAATTGCAAACATTCTCAGTACCATTGCTTACATGAAAACAAAGCTACTTGGTCAAATGAAAAGGTACTGTTAACTTGACAAATACTTTGAATTTTCAAGCCTGTAAAAATAAATAGATAATTCAGAAGACAGTGAAGATGGATGAACTTAACTCATTTAAGAATAGTTCAATCACAGATTCATCATATCATAGAATCATAGAATGGTTTGGGTTGGAAGGGATCTTAAAGATCACCTAATTCCAAACTGCAGGTACACTTCCCACTAGACCATGCTGCTCAAAGCCCCATCCAATCTGGCCTTGAATGCTTCCAGGGATGGGGCATCCACAAAGTCACTGGGCAACTAGTCTAGTCTAGTCTGAGTCACTAGACTCACCACCCTCATAGGAAAAGAGTTTCTTCCTAATATGTACTCTAAATCTATCCTCTTTTAGTTTAAGATCCTTTTCCCTTGTCCTAACATTATCTACCAAAGTAAAGAGTCCCTCTCCATTCTCTTTATGACTTCTTTAAGTATTGAAAGGACACAGCCAGGTCTTCCTGGAGTCTTCTCTTTTCAAGGCCTAACATAGCCAGATCTCACAGCCTTTGAGTCTATATTCATGTCTGGGATTGCCCTGACCCAGCTGCAGTACTTTGTACTTGGACTTGTTGAACCTCATGTGGTTTGCATTGGTCCACTTCTCCAGCCTGTCCAGGTCCCTTTGAATAGCATCTTTTCTTTCTTTGGTATCAACTACAACACTCTTCTTGGTGTCATCTGCAGGCTTGCTGAGGGTGCACTTGATCCTACTGTCTATGTCACTGATAAAGATATTAAACAGCACCAGTCCCAAGACAGGCTCCTGAGGGACACCACTTGTCACCAGCCTCACGCTAGACAGAGTCAGTGACTGAAACCCTCTGGATGCGGCCTTCTGCCTTCAAGGGGTTTTCTTATCCCCTGAATGGTTCACCCTTCAAATCCACCTCTCTCCAATTTGGAGATTAGGATGTCATGTTGAACTGTGTCAAAAGCTTTACAGAAGTCCAAGCAGATGACATCAGTTGGTCTTCCCTGGTCACCTGATGCAGTCACTCCATCATAGAAGGCCACCAGATTGGTCAGGCATGACTTGCCCTTAGTGAAGCTGTGCTGGCTGCCACGGATCATCTCGTCTTGCATGTGCCTTAACATTGCCTACAGGAAGATTCAGTCCATGATATTGTCAGGTTCACTGGTCTGTAGTTCTCCAGGTCCTCCTTTATCCCTTTTAAAAATGGGAGTGATATTTCCCTTTCTCCAGTCACCAGGGACTTCGCATGACTGCCAGGACTTTTTAAATCTAATGGAGAGAGGGTTGGCAACTACATCAGCAAATCCCCTCAGGACCCTGGGATGCATGTCATCAGGGCCCATAGACTCACAGTTAAGTTGTTTCAGAAGGTCCTGAACATACTCTTAGCCTACTGTGGGAGGGACTCTGCCCCCCTAGCCCTCTCCTAGAAGTATGGTAACTCAAAGAGACATGGGAAACATGACCACCAATGAAGACTGAGGCAAAGAAGTTATTAAATACCTCAGTCTTCTCCATGATCATTGTTACCAGTTCCCCATCTTCCTTTCTTCTCTGTCAGAGGCCCTACACTCTCCTTAGTCTTTCTTTTGTTGCTAATGTACCTGTAGAATCACTTCTTGTTGTTATTTGCATCCCTCACCAAGTTTAGTTCTGTCATTGCCTTTGCTTTCCTGATCCTATCCCTGCACATTTGGATAGCATTTCTGTACTCTTCCCAGGGCACATAGCCCTGTTTCCCTGGTGCATTTTCTTTTTTTGCCTAAGTTTGACCAGCAGGTCCTTGTTCAGCTATGCTGGTTTCCTACTTTTCCTGCTTGATTGATTACATATGGGAATAGAGAACTCTTGCACTCTAAGAAAAATATCCCTAAAGGGTTGGCAGCTCTGATCAGATTCTCTGTTCCTAATGGCTGTGTCCCATGGGATCTCGTTCACCAATGCTTTGAACAGCTGGAAGTTCACTCTTCTAAAGTTCAGCATTCTGACTTTACTCTTAGCCAAGCCCAAATCCTTCAAGATCACAAACTCATCCAGGGTGTGGTCACTGTAACCCAGGCTTCCTCCAATCTTAACCTCATTAATGAGCTCTTCTGCATTGGAGAACAACAGGTCTAGTAATGCTTCTCTTCTGTTTGGTTTGTCTAATATCTGGACGGGGAAAATTTTCCCAAATACTGCCTGCCACGTGGCTTTCACAGCAGATATCCAAGTGGTTGAAGTCCCTCAGGAGGATGAGAGACATTGAGTGTGGTGTTTTGTGTAGTTGGAGCAAGAAGGCCTCATCCACAGGCTCCCCTTAATTGGGCTATCTGCAGTAGAACCCAACCACAAAGTGCTCTTTGTTTGTTGAGTCCTTAATTTTTACCCATAAATTCTCAACATGCTCTTGGCTATTTCTTAGAGGCATCTCTTTACAATATATCCATTTCTTAACATAGACGGCAATTACTCCACCTTTCTTTCTCTGCCTATCTCTCCTGTAAAGCTTGTAGCCCTCTATTCCAATGTTCCAGCTATGAGATTCTTCCCACCGTATTTCTGTTATAGCAATTAGATCATAGTTTTCTAATTGCACCGTGGCTTCCAACTCCTCCTGTTTGTTTTCCATGTTGTGTGTATTAGCATAGAGGCATTTCAGCTAGGCTAAAGGCCACATCACCTTTTTAGAGGTGTCTTCCCTGATTCCTATGGGATAATTCACAGGTGTTTCCTTGTTGTTTTTGAAAGCACTGGTATTCAGCGATTCTTTTATGTCACTTATAGGTATATCCCCTTCCACTGGTAAATCTATGATAGGAGTCTCTGAAGGCAAATGGTAAGTCTGTTATCTATCAAAATGTCTATTCTCTTATTTTTATATGAAATGCATAATATCAGGAATTCAATGAAGTATGAAAATATCCTAAATAGGAAAACAGTTAAAGGTAGCAGTGTGATTCAAGCTTTCTGGACATATGGAGTCTAAAATGAGAAGATTTAAACTCTTTATCGATGTATATGTGACATAGAGCTCAGAGGATTGTGCTTAGTGGTGTGGAGTCTAGTTGGAGGCCTGTAGCTAGCAGTGTCCTCCAAGGGTCAGTACTAGGTCCAGTGTTCAACTTAGTCATCAGTGACCTGGACAATGGAATGGAGTGCACCCTCAGGAAATTTGATGAAGACACAAAGCTGGGAGGAGTGGCTGATATCCCAGAGGGCTGTGCTGCTATTCAGTGGGATCTTGACAGGCTGGAGGGTTGGGCCAAGAGGAACATCATGAAGTTCAACAAGGGCAAGTGCACCCAGGGAGGAATAACTCCAAGCACCTGTACAGAGGCTAACCTCTGCAGAGAAGGACTTGGGAGTCCTGCTGGACAGAAGGTTAACCATGAGTAAAAAATGTGCCCTTGTGGCCAAGAAGGCCAACAGTATCCTGGGATGCATTTGGAAGAGTGTTTCCAGCAGGACAAGGGAGGTAATCCTCCTCCTCTAGTCAGCTCTGGTGATGTCGAATCTGGAGTATTGTGTCCAGTTCTGGGCTCCCCAGTACAAGAGGGACTGAGTTGATCAGAGGACTGCAGCACCTGTTGTATGCGGACAGGCTGAGAGAACTGTGTCTATTTAGCCTGGAAAAGAGATGACTGAGAGGAGACCTCATCAATATGTATAAATATCTGAGGGGAGGGTGTCAAGAGGATGGAGCCAGTCTCTTTTCAGTTGTTCCCAGAGACAGGACAAGAGGCAATGGGCATAAACTGAAGCACAGGAAGTTCCAGCTGAATATGAAGGGGCATTTCTTTACTGTGAGCATGACAGAGCACTGGAACAGGTTGCCCAGGAGGTTGTGAAGTATCCTTCTCTTGCCCTTGTTGAACTTCATGAAGTTCCTCCTGGCCCAACACTCCACCCTGTCAATGTCTCTCTGAATGGCAGCACAGCCCTTTGGGGTATCAGCCACTTCTCCCAGCTTTGGGTCATTAGCAAATTTGCTGAGGGTGCGCTCCATTCCATTGTCCGGGTTGTTGATGAATATATTGAACAACACTGGACCCAGTACTGACCCCTAGGGGACGCCACTAGCTACAGGCCTCCAACTCTGCACCACAAAGCTCTGCCACCTGGCCAAATGTCAATCTGTCTCACTGTCCACTCACCTAGGACACACTTTCTGAGCTTGTCTATGAGGATGTTATGGGAGACAGTGTCAAAAGCCTTGCTGAAGTCAAGGTAGACCACATCCAGTGCCCTCCCCTCATCTATTCAGTTAGTCATTTAATCATAAAAAGCCATCAAATCACCGTTGTCAGACTAAATAAGGAAGATTGATTTCATTTGTGAAAAAAAAAAAAAAAAAAAAAAAAAAAAGAGTTTTAGTAACATCTATAACACTGAAAATTATTTCTAAATAAATATATGCAGTCTTACGGAAATAAAATCACAGACAAGCAATCCACTAGATATACATGACAGCATACTCCCACTGCCCAAGGAACACCATTATCTTCCTTACATAGGAAATGATTAATTGCCTTTACTTTAAGAATAAATTATTCCTGTGGAACAATTTTGTAAAGGCCAAAATCATAAAAAGAGGGATACTCATTTAACAATACCATTATTCACTGATTAATGTATAAAGAGTGCCTCGTGCCATTTAATATCTGTAATCTAATATTTTAAAAAAGGATATAGCTGAACTCATCACTGTGCCTAATATATCAGCTCTTAACACTCTATTTACTAAAATGTTTCTGCTACAAATTAATTACACATATAGGTTAGTTTTTCAAAAATTCAATTAAAAATATTCCTTAGTCAAAAGCAAATTCAGATGAACCTTTGTCAGGGAGTGTGGTTTTTAGAGCAAGGAGAAATGGCTTTAAACTAAAAAAGGGTAGATTTAAATTATACATTAGGAGGAAATTATTTCCTGTGAGAGTGGTGAGACACTGGACCAGGTTGCCCAGTGATGTTGTGGATGCCCCATCCCTGGAAGTGTTCAAGGCCAGGTTGGATGGCCTTTGAGCAATGTGGTCTAGTGGGAGGTGTTCTTGATCATTGCAGGGTGGGTTGGAACTAGATGATTTTTAAGGTCCCTTCCAACCCAAAACATTTTATGATTCTGTGAACTGGAACTATTTCAATGTGCTCAGAGGAGAGGAATGCTTCTTTTCTTTAAATAATTTTTTTTTTTTTTTTTTTTTTTTTTTGTGAAAACAGTCAGATTTTACATGTTCTGATACGTCTAAATAATTTCAAGTCACTGCTGATTGTACTGATGAAGTGACATGACACCGTGCTTTACTGGTCAGCTTTGAGTAATAAATGGTCTTTCCATTCTAAAATTCTTTGTAGCAATAGCTGAAGATGGTAACTCTTCAGAGATCAGATACAAAGAGTTTGGAGAGATCATTTTTTAGAATGAATTCAAAATCTCTTGTGTTTTGGTACTGTTATAATGAGTGAATTGAGCAGAGGAAACATGCAGAGCAACTTGCTTTGTGCTGTTTTTTGTATGTGATTAAACAAGGGTATTTAATAATTACAATATTTGAACATGCAATATTATTTTTTGTGTATCATGGTTACATGACACCAAACTACTGCTGTCTCCCTATCTTTCTTCCATTTTTGTTCCTCTCAACAGGCCAGTATTTGCCATTCTTATCATTCTAATTAATTTCTTCATCTATGAACACTTTTTTTTTTTTTTTTAATCAATTTCTTTAATTCCATGACAGTTTTGGATAAACAGATACAGAAAACAGGAAAACACATGAATAGATGTGTGTAAAGATAATAGTGACACAATTTAAATTATTAATAACATCATCATCATAATAGTTATTATTACTATTATTACTGTGACACAGATATAGATGACCTCAAGAATATAAAACGTAAAATTCCACTTATTAACAATAGGTTTTTGAAAATTTGGAACTCACTTTATTTAGAGACACATAAACATTAGCCACCTTCTTGAATACCACCATCAGTTTCTTCTTATTGATAGCATGCACAGAAATTTGATGTGGATTTGTATAATCTTTTGGTGTCTTTGTTCCAGTATACAATAGATTCCAATGCCCTAGTGTCAGAACAATACCACTTTATGTACCACAGGAGCACTGAACAGGTGGCTTTTGAGGATGGCACCCAGCATGTTTTAGGTTGCATTAATCAAAGCTTATGCTACCATTTGTTTTGACAATATTAGCTTCTCCCAATTCTTTAATAACATGAATAAATATGCAAATCACTTATGAGACAAGTGATTTTAAGTTCACTTAAAATTTTATTATCTCAAGGATGGAGGGAGAGATGGAGGGGAAGAGGGAGGGAGGAAGGAAAGCAAACAACCAAGTCTAGACACAAAAATGGGAACAACATAAAGTAAGCTTGAATGAAATTTAAGTGGCGAAATTCTACTGAAATATATCTCTATGCATTAAAAATTGGAAGACTACATAGTTTGATTGATGCATGGTTGGATCAATCTCCAGTTAGGTCTTCTGCCCAGCATAGTTTAAGAAACACTACTGTAAAACATTACTACCACAATTCTACTGTGTTTGAACTGTACAATAATGCACAAAGAAGAAATTCTGCCACTTATTTTCTCCTTATTCTTAATTCTTAGAAGGTTCTGTACTGAAATAACGGAAATAATTTTGTGAACATAAGCTACTTTCAAAAGCACAAAAAAATAGATGTCTAATTACCACTTACCCTTCTGAATGACTTTTAAGCAGAGGTTATAGAAGACCTGGTGACTTTACTCACTTGGCAAACAGCTTTTAATTTAGGTTGAGTATTTCCAACCATTGCAACAGTGTCTCTGTCACTGACTCAAAGAATAGATTTCCAAATATATTTAGGAGTTTACTTGCTATTGATATCAATTAGACCTATATATTTGAATACCACTAGTTATCTCTGATTCAAGAGACTGCTTCCTTTTATAAAATTATAAGTACTGAAGCTGAAATATGTATTTAAATGCACACACAGATTACATTATACATACTAGCTGAATTCAGGTTTTTATAATGCCTGTAGATAAATTATCTTCCATCACATTTTCCCTTCTGTTTTCCTCCAAAGAACTTAAAATCAATATTTAATCTCTGTGTTCAATGTTCTCAGTTTCATGGATATGGGCAACATTTCTCAAAACAAACAGAAATGAAATGGGAGATGGAAGTAGAAAGTAAAACCTTATACCTAAACAGTAGTTTATTGTTCAGCTATTTTAGCCAGAGTTTCCAAAACAAAATAAAACAAAACATCAACAACAACCCCCCAGACCAAACAAATGGAAACAAAAACAAACAAACACACAAACAAACAACAACAGCAACAACAACAGCAAAACAGAAAATATATGATGGGTAATGTAAAGATGAAATGAGACAACAGAACCCCAAAGACAATAAATATAATATGTAAATATAACAGCAATTTTAAATTAGGACCCGTACTAATTGTAACACATGCTTCTGAAATGTAGAATTTCTCAGCATTTACTTTTGAATTACTCTGCACTGCATTTAGAGTTATTATATTCATATAAATATTTTAACCAACCAATTTCTGTACATCACAATGGAATTATGAGTTTAAGAAGATGTTGACAATCCCTTTCAATTTTTTGAAAATTTTCATTTGAGTGTTATCTGGCTGGGTGACACAATGTCTTTATGGAAAACCACACCACTCCTTTAAAGATGAAACTTGAAATGTGAGAAATAAGGCAATGTAACAGAAGCAAAATGAATTTGTTGAATTTGTTGAATTTGCCTTCTTCGCCTCAGTCTTCAGCGGCAATACCGGATGTTCTCTGGATACCCAGTACCCTGAGCCGGTGGAAGGGGATGGGGAGCAGGATGTGGCCCTCACTATCCATGAAGAAATGGTTGGTGACCTGGTACGGCACTTAGATATACACAAGTCGATGGGGCCGGACGGGATCCACCCAAGGGTACTGAGAGAACTGGCAGAGGAGATGGCCAAGCCACTGTCCATCATTTATCAACAGTCCTGGTTATCGGGGGAGGTCCCAGTTGACTGGCAGCTAGCAAACGTGACGCCCATCTACAAAAAGGGCCGGAGGGCAGACCCGGGAAACTACAGACCTGTCAGTTTGACCGCAGTGCCAGGGAAGCTCATGGAGCAGATCCTCTTGAGAGTCATCATGCAGCACTTGCAGGGCAAGCAGGCGATCGGGCCCAGTCAGCATGGGTTTATGAAAGGCAGATCCTGCTTGATGAACCTGATCTCCTTCTATGACAAAGTGACGCACTGGGTGGATGAGGGAAAGGCTGTGGATGCGGTCTACCTTGACTTCAGCAAGGCTTTTGACACCGTCTCCCACAGCATTCTCCTCAAGAAACTGGCTGCTCTTGGCTTGGACTGGCGCACACTTCGTTGGGTTAGAAACTGGCTGGATAGCCGGGCCCAAACAGTCGTGGTAAATGGAGTCAAGTCCAGTTGGAGGCCAGTCACTAGTGGCGTTCCCCAGGGCTCGGTGCTGGGGCCGGTCCTCTTTAATATCTTCATCGATGATCTGGACGAGGGCATTGAGTGCACCCTCAGTAAGTTTGCAGATGACACCAAGTTAGGTGTGTGTGTCGATCTGCTTGAGGGTAGGAAGGCTCTGCAGGAAGATCTGGATAGGCTGCTCCGATGGGCTGAGGTCAACTGCATGAAGTTCAACAAGGCCAAGTGCCGGGTCCTCCACCTGGGCCGCAATAACCCCAAGCAGAGCTACAGGGTGGGAGATGAGTGGTTGGAGAGTTGCCAGGCAGAGAAGGACCTGGGAGTGATGGTTGATAGTCAGCTGAATATGAGCCATCAGTGTGCTCAGGTGGCCAAGAAGGCCAATAGCATCCTGGCTTGCATAAGAAACAGTGTGACCAGCAGGGCTAGGGAGGTGATCGTCCCCCTGTACTCAGTTCTGGTGAGGCCACACCTCGAGTACTGTGTTCAGTTTTGGACCCCTCGCTACAAGAAGGACATTGAGGTGCTTGAGCGGGTCCAGAGAAGGGTGATGAAGCTGGTGAGGGGCCTGGAGAACAAGTCCTACGAGGAGTGGCTGAGGGAGCTGGGCTTGTTCAGCCTGGAGAAAAGGAGGCTCAGGGGCGACCTTATCGTTCTCTACAGATACCTTAAAGTAGGCTGTAGTGAGGTGGGGGTTGGTCTGTTCTCCCACGTGCCTGGTGACAGAACAAGGGGGAATGGGCTTAAGTTGCGCCAGGGGAGTTTTAGGTTGGATCTTAGGAAGAATTATTTACTGAAAGGGTTGTGAGGCATTGGAACAGGCTGCCCAGGGAAGTGGTGAAGTCACCATCCCTGGAAGTCTTCAAAAGATGTTTAGATGTAGAGCTTAGGGATAGGGTTTAGTGGGGACTGTTAGTGTTAGGTCAGAGGTTGGACTCGATGATCTTGAGGTCTCTTCCAACATGGAAATTCTGTGATTCTGTGAATAGATGGATATGAAGGCCTGTTCTTTCTCACAAGATGTCGAAGTCTGTGTTTTGGTATTGACAGGTGTTGTAAAAAGAAAGAGTGCATCCAAGATTGGGAGTAAAAGTCTACAACAATAAGAAAGAAGAAAAAGTCTGAAAAGAAACTGCTGGTTGACAAAACATCCTTTCTTGACAAATTTCCAGCTTCCAACAGTATTGCTTGTACTTGGTTTTCAGTATTACGTCTTTAAATTCATTTTTTTTAGGACACATTTCTGTGTTAATCTGAACAGACCTCTAAAGGTCAACATGAGGACTGCTTATGCTCTTACAAGATAATGAAATGATCTTAATTGTTATAATTTCAGCTACTGTATCGTGATGTAAAGGAATTGTTTGTACAAAGGATTACTGTTAGGTAGGAGGCTGTTCATTGGTTCATTTTGACTGCATACATACAGATGCCCTGAACTAGAGTTTAATCTTCTGGAATTATTTAAATCTTCATCCAGAGTAAATTGCATTATAGTTTACATTATACTTTACATTATACTTTTATGGGCACTTCCCCTCCAATTAGAACTAGTGGGCAGTCTGATGCAAACATCACTTCTTCAGTAATCAGGATGCTGTTGCTTAATCCAAAACAATACATAGCAATATGTAAAGGAATACAAATAATATAAAGCAGTCATTTCAATTTAGTATAAAACCTGTCCTATTACTTCCCTTTAAGATTTAATTTTACAAATAAGTTTATGGATATATTTATTTAAACCAAGTCTTATGCTACAGTATTACACATTTAAGGAAATACACTTTTTAATTTATTTTATTTATTTTCCCCAGAGAACTGTCACTTTTAGCAAGAAAATTCATGTCAGCCTAAATTTATATCACATCAGTGTTCTCTGAATACCTCAATTATAATAAATCCACTGGTATTTTCCATATTTTAGTATGTGCATCTTCTTTTACATATTTTAAAAAGTAGTTCAGTGAGTAACAAAATTAGAGAAACTTTGTTTTCCACATTTATGTCTCAAGGATGATTGATGTTTGAATCAAAGAAGCAGAAGGTTTCAATTGAAGCATTTATACAATCCATTTTTTAAATGGATTTGTAAGTATCTAGAAAGAATTGAACATAGGGTCCCATTTCAACTGGGCACTAACTGGATTTCTGTCCATGTATCCATGCATTTTTCAGGAATTTTGTAGTATGTAATTATATGTCGACACTTCCTGCACTGTCAAATTTGGTTGATCACCAAATAAAAAAAAGGCCCCAAAAGTGATATGTACCTCTACAGCCACAGGGAAACACACTGCAATTGCATAAGCCTGTTTTCTGCAAAGATCCAAGTTAAAAGTATGTTTGAAGTAGTTCATTATGAAAATATGCACTCAAACCTTACTAGCCAAAACTAATAGACTATGCTTTCTCTTTATTATTTATTTATTTTTCCTCCTGTTCTTTGAACCAGAAAAAAAAAAAATTTTTTTTTTTTTTTTTTTTACTTTTGCACCCTTCAGAGTGGTATGGACAACGTTTATCTATATCATGGCCACTAGTTTTTCAGAGAATCTCTCCTTAATTCTGTGTGTAAAACTGCTAATAAGATCACAAAAACATCTATTGAAAGTTGTTTTTCTCCCTGTTCCCCAGGGAATTTAATTCAAATTAAATGAGCTGGTATAAAACTTAATTTAATAGAATAAAGAGTAGCCTGATTTTTCCTCAATAACTTCAGGTTGATTTACAGGACCTTAGATTATAGTTTCTGTTTTAGAAAGATAGGCTCAAATAGAAAATGTAAGATCTACTAAAATGTGGAGGATATTTATAGTGTTTTTTACTTTGTTCTTCTATCAGTGGAATTGTTTTTGAATCACTGTCTTGCATATCCTGCCATGAAGAACTTGCTGGATGGCCAAGCTTTAAAAGCCATAGTAAATGGAATTAAATCCAGTTGGTGGCTGGTCACCATTGCTGTTCCCCAGGTCTCAGTCCTGGTACCAGTTTTGTTTAACATCTTCATCAGTGATATGGATGAGGAGATTGAGTGGCCCCTCAGTAAGTTAGTAAGTAAGCAGGCAATGCCAATTTGTGGGACAGCGTTGATCTGATTGAGTGTTGGAAGGTTTTGCAGAGGGATCTGGATAGGCTAGATAGATTGATGGGCTGAGACCAACTTTATGGCATTCAACAAGCCTAAGTGCTGGGTGCTGCACTTGATTTTAACAATCCCATGCAGTGGTATAGGCTCGGGGAAGGGTGTCTGGAAAGTTGCCCAGAAGAAAACAGACCTGGGACTGCTGGTCAACAGCCAGCCAAACATGAGCCAACAGTGTGCCCATGTGGCCAAGAAGGCCAATAATATCCTGGCCTGCCTCAGAAATACTGTGGCCAACAGGACTACAGAAGTGATTGCCCCTTGTATGCAGGGGCAATCACTTAATGCAGGGGTGAGGCTGAACCTCAAATACTGTTGTCAGTTTTGGGGGTCTCTCTATGAGAAAGATAATGAATTGTTCAAATGGGTGCAGAAAAAAACAACAAAGCTAGTGAAATAATGAAACAAACAAACAAACAAACAAACAAACAAAAAAAAAAACAAAAACAAAAAAAAACAAGATTTATGAGGAGTGGCTGAGGAAACTGAAGTTGTTTAGTCTGGAGAAGAGGAGGCTCAGGGGAAACCTCATTTCTCTGCAATTACCCGAAAGGAGGTTTTAACAAGGACAGTGTTGGTATCTTTTCTCAGGTGACAAGTTGATAGGACTCAAGGAGATGGTTTCAAATTGCAGGAGGGAACATTTAGACTGGACATTAGGAAGAATTTCTCCAAGGACAGGATGGCCAACCATTGGAATTGGCCACCCAGGGAAGTGGTGGTGTCTCCATCACTGAAGGTATTTAAGATACATGTGGCCATGGCACAAAGGGACATGCCTTAGTGATGGGACTTGGTATGTCACATTGATGGTTGAGCTTGAAGATCTTAAAGGTATATTCCTACCTAGGTGATTGTATGATTCTATGTTACCTTACTCTATATTTCCAGAATTTGTAATTAGTCTCTCTATATATGTTCTCTACATAACTGTTTTTTCAACAGTAGTCATCTGAGAGAATTGACAAATGCTTCTGAAACTCTGGTATGCTTGGTGCTGTGACTATTGCCCTAGGGAGCCTGTTCAAGTATCCAACCATCTTTTCAGTGAATAATCTTTTCCTAACAGCCAGTCTGTTGCAGCTCCATGCTGTCTCCTTCAGTCTTGGTGTGGTCACCAGAGAGCAGAGCTCAACACCTGCCCTCCACTCCCCTCGTGAGGGAGCTGCAGGCTGCCATGAGGCCTCCCCTCAGTCTTCTTTCCTCTAGGCTGAATGAACCAGGTGACCTCAGCCCTCATACATCTTGCCCTCCAGACCTTTTAACACCTCCATTGCCCTCCTTTGAACGTTCTCTGATAGTTTTACCTCTTTCTCAGGTTGTGGTGCCCAAGACAGTATGCAGTATCCAAGGTACAATATTTGGCGTATTTGAACATCATGATACTCCTGCTTTCAAAAGTATATATTTTGGTATGCTTTCTTTCTTCATAAGGTAAAATCTGTGCCTTCTGATTCTCTGAGCTATCACTCACTGACAGAGTTATTGATTAGGTCCTATAAAGCATTATTATCGCAAGGTGACAACGGTTCCCTGAGGTGATTATGTCCTAAAACATTCTGTTGCTTTATGTGGAATTTTGATATGCTCGAGAGATGTCATTTTTTTATCATCTGTTAAAAAGAAAAGCCTAGTAGTTTTAAAATGATTACTACTCTGCAGAAAAGTAATTAGCAAAATTTAAATCTTAAATCACACCTTTCTAGAAGGTTATAAATTACCAAGTCTGCTTACTTTTGTGTCTTCCAATGATGAGAAGAAAAATGAAGCTGTATGAATGGGAATTGAGAGTTGATCTTGATGTTTTTCATCATTTCTGTCTGCAAATTTAGACATATTTGTTTTGTTTCAACAAATTAATCTGCCCAGCCTGAATAAATCTGGGATGTGATGTTATTCTCTTCCATAACTGCTTCTCAATGAGGCAGCAGGAAGTCACTTGGAAAGAATAACTCTATTGAGAGACTATATAGGAGCAAAATTTTGCCTCTGATTTCTTCTTATTGTTTTGCCCATGTAGCTTCTGTTAGTTTTGGCCACAGTTGTATATGGATGTTAAGTTCCCTAAAGTAGCACTATGTTGAATGTTTTCTCCTTTCTTTTATTTAGCACACTTGTCTGGAAGTAGGCATAGTTCAATATTAAAAGTGCTTAGGTAAAAAATCCTTCGTACAGTTGCATCTGTTGAGATTGACTGATCCCTCTGAGTGGACTCTCAGACAAGAGCTTATAGGTGACACCAGATAGTGGTAGAGTGGTAGATATTGCTGTGCATCTGCAGTTATGCAGGTCTAGAGAAGATCTGTAGACATGGATTTTGTTAGTGATTATCTATCTGTCTATCTGTCTGTCTATCTATCTATCTATCTATCTATCTATCATCGAGCTATCGAGCTATCGAACTATCGAGCTAGTTAGTATATAGTTAGTATAGTTAGTAATTAGCTAGCTATTTATTTTACGTTTAGTTTCAGTGCTAAGAAGTTCCTGTTGTTCCTTCCTCTTATATAGGCCTGTGTGACTTACAGTGCTACTACTTACACTCTTAGACTCTGCTTTTTTTTTTTTTTTTTTTTTTTCTCAACAGTTGTCATGGTTTCAGATCACAACTCCACATGGACTATTTGAAGTAGATGAAGAAGAATGTGTCTCTGTAATGATGAAAATTTTGGCATGTGCTGTTAAGATATTGATTTGGGGGACTGTGTAATGACTTGTTTCCTTACTTATAGTACATTTTGCTTCATTAGGTAGTCATACAATGTTTTGTTATGCATATGTTTTACATTTTTCCTTACTTCTGCATACGATTTCATTACTGCCTTGAAAATGATTAACCAGTGAGTGGATAATTCTCCTTGCAGCCCCAGACCAATGGGGAATATTGGAATTACTTCAATGTCTTCATGTTTCTGAAGCCTCGGGGCGATGTTCTTTAAAAAAAATATATATAAAAAACCCCTCTGTTTTTCCAATAGGCCCTGGTACATTAATAGCAAAATGGAGACTGTTACCCTACTTTCAATGTGTTATTTTATCTTAAATATGGAGTCCTGGAAAACAGTGCTAGGTAATTTGCTGGCACAGTCCAATAAAACAACTCCTTGCCATAATAGTTATATTACATTTATTATTATGATTTTATTATAGCAATCCTGTTATCATTGCTATGCCTACCATTCTTTATGCTTTTATAACTTCTATGGCAGCCAGTATTTTTTGTTCTTATATGCCATACTGGAATTATCTTCTTAAGTCCCATATCTTGCTGTTATATTTGGGGGTGTGGATTGAACTGTTAATAAATTCCTTATTTGTTAGCTGTAATAAACTGTATTTTAAGGATTATTTTCTGTTTTCATCCATGCTTCTCTTTTCATTTAATTGAATGCAAAAACTGTGGATGGTCCCTAAAGTCATGCTTGGAAATCCATGTGGAGATGAATCTTGCCCAAATAAAAGTATATAAATATTGCTGAGAGTCAGTTTTAGGTCTTGATCCCTTTATGCATTTAGTTCAAGATTACTACTAGCTACTTGAAAGCCATACGTATGGGGTTACATACTTAACCTTACAAGGTTCTTTCTGCATATTGTAGGTTGCTGAAGTAATCTTCTGCCAAAAGCAACAAGAAAATTGAAATTATTTGGGCTAAAGGTAGGTAATTTCTCTTTTACAACTAGCTCAGACAAGGTAACTCGTATTCTGTCACTCAGAAGTTTCCTTATTAACACGAAGAGCAATTCTTCAGTTCATTTCTAATCTTGACAAGTTCTCCAGCACTCAGAATTGACCTTATTGAAGGATCTAAGAACATTTTTTACTTCTGTTCTCACTGCATTATTTTTTTTCAGTCTTCATTTTCATCTTTAAGGGTTTCTGCATAAATTTCTAGTTTCACCACAGGTTTGTGAAGTAAGCATATATCCCTAGCACAAACGAACATACCAGGAACTCTCTGAAGTGATGCTCTCCTGGTGCTGGATCCTGTCTCACTTCGTGGTTTTGTGAATTTTGCTTAAGCTTCAACTTCATGAGGAAAATTTGCAGACTTCAAAGTTTGCTTGTCATAATATTCTGAGCACTTCCTGCATACAATTTATTCTGGGCATTTTAAACACAGTAGAATAAAGCTCATGAATGGGCATTAATATTTTAAGAATATACACTCAAACTTTTATTTCAGGTGAAGAGGTCAGTAGCAAAAGAATATGAAAACATTTTCCTTTTCTTTTGACTATTTTTTCCTTAGAAGAAAGAAAAGGTTACTGCAGACTGAATTCATAACTGGAACTTACTTTCAGTTGACTTCGTTTAATGTTACTGTATAAATATTGATTCTTCTTTTCTATTAGTTATGCAGCCATAAAATGAAATAAGGAATAGTTCTCAAAAACAGGGACATCTGATAACCCTGCCTCACACCTGCAGGAGTAGAATCCTAAGTTAAATGTAAGAAAAAACTGCAAAATAAAAGCCTTCAGATACTTAAATTATTAGAAGAGTTGAATGGCATATGCTTAGCCCTTAGAATATTTATGAGTACAGTATATTTTTTAATAATTTCATAGTAAGTGACTGTGACTGTTTTGACAGTGTCAAAAGATAGATGATTAAATTTCTTCACGTCACAAAAGCTTCCATTGCAACTGTGACTGTTGGATATCTGTGGAAGGCTTTCTGAGGCAGAGAATGAATAGTTTAACAAATGTAGACAAAATCACAAAAGATGAAGTAAGTGTTAGAGAAATTTCTTAATAAATATCAATGAAAGAATTAATAATAAAACAAAGCAAACCTCTCCAATTAAGCACGGTATTTTTCATAACAAGAAAAAAGGACATGTTCAGTCATGCATATACAGGAAAGTAGGATATCCTTAAAATTAAAAAAAAAAAAAAAAAAAACACACACAAAAAAAAACAACAACCAATGAGTAGAGGTAATATTATGACAAAAGAGTACTGTGGATACCAGCAGCAGCTGTTCCCTCTGTTTCGGTTTGTAAGTGTGCCCACATCTGAGTGGGTTACGAAATGCAGATAGTGCTTTTTCCTCATGGTTAGTTTTCCATCATGAGATTATAGGTTATTTTCATTTGCTTTTTATTCACAAAATTTGAAAAAATAAAATAAAATAAAATCATTAGGTGGGCTTAATAATCTTTTCAATCTTCTTTGCTCCTAGTTATAATACATAGTTCAAATCACATCAGATCATAGCATACCAAGAGACAATAAATTTGCCTGAAAAGGGAAAAGAGAGTTAATTAAATGACAAGTATATAGCAAAATCAAGATTTGCTGTAAATAAATGCCATTGAAAGAGAAGTATTCAACAGCAGAGTAGATGGGCAGGAAGCTTATCAAGGCAAAACATTTTGCATAAGCTTACTTCGTGGGCAAAGCACTTGCACCACAGAAGGAATCTGTAGTGGTGCAGATTCTACAGATTCAGGAGAATTCTCTTAATAACACTGATGTAATACATTTATTTTTTTTCTCATCCTGAGCAACCCAGCAACAGCTAAAGATAAAAAGAGTGGTGTCTATATGACACGTACAGGAAATAGAACATTAAATGAAAGTGCACATTATGGAAGTACCCACAGACTTCAGTTAGACTGCATCTGTGTGGGAGAGTACCTGCTAGTGAGAATTGTTGCTATGTCTGCTTTACCATTAAAGTAGTGGATAATCAAAATTTTCATTTCAGTCACTCAAGCTCCAAGTGCTTACCTGTGCTGGTGGCCAGACACACTGAGTGAATGAGTCACGAATGAAAGGATTATGTAGCCAATTTTTCCTCATACTTTGTTAAGGTTTCACATGTACTCAAAATTAGCTTCTAAATATCATTTTGGGCTCATTTTCAATCCTGCTGAGTTCTCATATGTTCATTTTAGGCTCTCTGGACTTACAAATCACCTATAATTTACATGCTTAGAAAAGAAAATTGAAGCCAATTTATCTTTATTTGTTTGTTTTTAATTAACATAATCTCAATTAACATATGATATTTTAATGAATTCAATATGATATTAATATTCTATTTTGTCCTAATATTTAATATCAATATGCATAATCCAATTACAATTTATGTTCCCTCTGTTTTTGCTATACACATCATGGATACGTCATCATGTCAAACTATTCTGTCATTTCAGACTCTGCAGACATCCATGGACTTCAGTTCATGACCACTTTTTTATAAACAGTGAAGATATATTTAATACCCAGAACTATGAATTCACAAAATACATCTTAAACAAATGAACAAACAAAACCAACACACAAATAAGCAAACAAACCATGTAAAGCAAGACAATCGTATTTGAAATTGCATCATCATTTTTTTGAATTTTTGAAAATTGCAGTGATGCAATTTTTGAAATTACATCATTGCATCAGTGTGGGAAAAAAATGGAGGAAATTTTCACCACAAACATGTATTTTCTTGGGTGTTTTTTTGTTATGTCTTTTTAATCTAACAAGATTATATTACTAGTCAGTGGAATGCAATGTAGTTTCCTGGTACCGTTATGACACTAATACCTAACTGATAGGGATATGATGAAAAAAATAATTCATTTTATTAATATTGATGAAGGAGAGTGTATTAATAAGAGGGGGAAATATTTTTGTGAAAGCACACAAGGAACGAACTTGCCAAGTGCGTTATTTTAGAATTTGTGAGCAAGTATCTTCTTTCTGTTATGTAGGAGATTCAGCACCCCACAGTGAATGTAAAGGGATGAAAGAGGCATGACCAGATGAAAAGCTCTGCCTGTAAGGAAGTTAAATTCATGACTCACATAAGTGAGGTTTTAAAATCTAATTTAATAGTCCTCCTTCCATCTTGTGTAACAACTTTCTGTGTAAATTAAGGTATTGTAAGTTTTATGCAGTTAGGACAAACTATCTTCACAGAACATTACAAAACAAAACAAAACAAACAAACAAAAAAGCTTAATGTTCATACAATGGGAAATATATATATATATATTAGAGTGTAGGAATGGGTTTCATGTGTTTATGAAACACTAAAAACATTATGGATTCTTCAGAGTTGTATTTTTTTCTTTCAGCCTCCAGGAACAGAAAACTTTAGTTTTTATGTTCCTTTTCCCATTTGATGTCAATTATATTAGACTTGTACATGTTCTTTTGAAGGTGATGAGATGTTGATAGGCTTTGGATATTCTCCTGTTTTGTTTTGTGGTTTCAAGAAGTTTTTTTTTTACATTAGATAAATTTCATCTATCTCAGTATATTGTGTATACATTGAAAGACACTGTGAAAGCACAAACTTTGTGTTTCTCAAATGCTTAATTTTGATTTACTCCTGCTTCAATTTATTATATTTCAATGTTTGATTAGGCTGGATTAACTGAGATACTGATATTTTTTAGAGATTTTCCATTTTATGTTTTTAAATGTTTCCTCTCCTACCATGTATTATTGGAAATTTCTACAGAAACTAGTACGTAGTAAAAAATGGTAATGTTGCAGCTGTCACTCATACTGTGGTGTCATGGTGAATGTATCTAACTCAAATGAGGACTGAGAAAAAACATAGAGCAAGATCAGTAAATAAGTTTACCCTCCACAAGCTTGAAATTTCAGACGTATGTGAGCCAGCCATTTGGAAACCAATAAATGACTATCCATAGTTTCAATGTAAAAAGATTCCATGAAGTTCACATGATTGTATAGTCTACAAAGAGAAGTTATTTTCATGTTAGAATCTATAATAATATAAAACCATATGGTTTTGTTTTGTTTTAATATTTAATATTTGCTTGTTTGTTTTTACATAAAAACGTGAAGCCAAAATTACAAATTAGTAGCCAACAATTGGTTCAGGATGAGCAGGTGATAAAATGCTGGAAAGAAAGTCTCTCAGTGGCTAAACAAACAAACAAACAAAAGATAACCAACTTTCAATAAAGTTGAGGTTGGAGACTGTCAACTATGTGATAACTTTCATTATCTAAATTCAGAAAAAGAATAGTGAAGAAATAAATTCTTGCACCCTTTCAAGAACTGTCTAACCATATTTAAGGATTGGATTTAAGGGTGATCTTTTTCAGTTATCATCAGAAAAGTGATTCAGCAAGATATACCAGGATGAAACTGAAAAGTGAATTTTAAAAAGTTATAGATGATTTTTAAAATGCTCTTTGCTCTTGCTCATTCAGATAAAAAGACAGTAAGAGATTAAAGCATAGACTGGTTAAATGGCTCAGTTCTAGAAGGACAATTTTGTCAATAGGTATTTGTTAACTATTAGAGTTCTCAAAAAACTCAGTTAGTGTTAAGTTCCAGTTTGAGAGTTTTTCTGCAGTTAAATTTAACTAGTGCTTGGGGCATCTCAGTCAGCCAATTGAATCACATTGAGACTGTGGAAAGAAAAGCAAATCTGTAATTGGAAAGCTGAGAAGAGAAGATGGTATAAAAAATATTATTTCTGAACTTTAATCAAAGTAGAAAAAAATATTTAATTTATTGTTAATTTCTGAAGACCTGTTTTTTTTTTTTTTTTTTTTTTTTTTTTTTTTGTGGAGTATATCATTTTAAAACTACTGTCTTTTTGAAAAATGGTTTTCTGATAGCATCCTATGCCATGCATCATAATAAAATCCCTCATACACTGTGGTTTAAAACTGCATTATTGTGCCATAGTAAAACTGTTTATTTTATGTATTTATTTTTAATTGTCAATAGTTTCTCAAAATCATCTAATAATTATGAACACGGTGTTTTAAAATAGTATGAGAGATTCATTATCAGCTACCTCTTAAAAGATCTGGCACAATTTCTTAGATTAACACTGTTTTCTTCTAATGCTTCTTTTTCCATTCACCTACAGGTGATAAAACTAAAAGAAAATGAAAGCTCAAATACCTTTTCTTACATGTTATTTAATAAAACCATTTTTAAAACTAACTGTAATGGATCCAGCCTTTAACTTATGTCAGAAGAAATAATAGATTTGGCTTCATGAATTACTCATACAAAAAAAATAAAGTGAAATCAGAACTCATGAATTACTCATAAGGGCAAGCCTAAAATCAATAAAATGAAGGTAATGCATCCAGAAGCATTTTCTTCAACGTGTTGTCAACATGATTATTTATTTATTTATTTTGTATGTGAATAAGATCTATGCAAGACAATTAGCCTGAAATTACAAAATTACTGATCCTCAGGGTTTATTTTAAAATCCCATTTAAATCTCTGGATTTGGTTGGCAATAAAAACTACACTCTGAAATGCAGACAGATGGCCCCACCAAGGAACTAAAAAACGTTACATAGTGTGGTTTGTAACACATGTATCTCCAGAGATTCTAATTATTACTGGGTTAAAAATAATTTATGCAAAATATTCAGTGCTAAGTAAAATTTGCAAAACAAGAAAGAAGCTAAATGCTAATGTAAATTTTGTGAATGTTCAGTGCACTAAAATGAAATTCCACATTGAGGAATATCCATCATCCATCTGTCAGTAGTCTGTATACAAATCACTTGCAAATAAATAACATTGACTTACACTATTGAGTTGATTTACTTGAAGACGAAAAGCAAGACTTGAAATTCATGACTGAACACGACTTTCAGACATTTCTCATGACTGAACAGCTGCTTTATTCACATTGTGCATTAAGGAAAATTATGTACAGTTTTTGAATTTGTCAATATTTATGAACTTAAATAGACACCTTTACACTGATATTACATACATCAAATATAACAAATGAGAACAACAGTATTCTGTCCTTATGTGAACTTTGGACAAAAAATGCCAAGTATTATCATTTCACACTATTGTCAAAGTGGATGGTCCTAGAGTGTGAACTATATAACTGCTGCTGTCTGTCTTATCACAACAGAAGAATTTGAGAAGGCTGGTTAACTTCAGACACATCTTAGAAAGGGATTCTCAGATGTGCATGCAGAGAGAACAGATTTGAATAACAGGTGATGATGAATCACCTGTTATTCAAATAACAGTATTTCTCCCACATACTATTCACTGCATTGTTTTCCTTTGCCGTATTTTATCTTCATTTTACTTGAATGATAAGTGCTGTTAACATATGCTATATTGTTTTCAGTACCTTGGAGAGTCACAGTAAAGAAGGAACCTGTCTTCCATGTAATAGTTTGTAAAAATATTCATTTTTCTGCACTTTTATAGTGTTTACTATGGATACTTTTATTAGCACTTGTTCTGTGGGCTACTGCAAGCAGTAACAGAACTTAGTTAAACATTGAATTGAATATTCATGTTTAGGGAAGGGCCTATATCTGCATTGGAGAACTGTTTTCACAAAACAGAAATGGATAAAATTGGACCCAACATATTGCAGTTGAGCAGTAATCTTCAGGTAAATAGTCCTATGCATATTGAGGAATGTTTTTAGTTCAATTTACAGAAACATCTCAGTCACTAGTATGTAAATTTCTTTAATGTAGGCACGACCATAAATAAACTATGTTTATTTCCATATATATATATATAATATAATATTTGGAACAACAGAATTCAGAGCAACAATTTTCAGAGAGAATAATGCAACTCTTATAAAGACTAAAAGTTCACTGATCAAACAGAATGAGTAATGAATCTAGAAATCAACCAGCTATGTAGTCTGTATCAACTTATATCTTGCAGCTGTCAAAGTCATCAGGAAACAATTAGCAAGTGGACGCAGCACTATTTTGCAGCACTCTTATTCACTTCCCTCCTCAGAATGAGGCATGCAGCTGCTCACACATTAACTCACAAATGGCTTGCAGAAATTGTGGAAATCTTTCATTTAAGATAAATGAGTTAATAAAATGTTTGAACACCCAATTAATTAAAAAAAAAAAAAAAAGTCTGTAAACAAATGGCACTAACAGTCACAAACTGAATACATCATTTAGGTGGTGGGATTATAGGATGATGCTTTTAAACTGTTCCATACATTACACAATCTCAGTACTAATCATAGATTTTTCCAGTAAGTTTGATAGACGTATCTTAATTTTAAGAGAGCAGCACTGGGAAAGAGACCTGGGGGTTCTGGCTGATGACAAGTTCAATATAAGACATCATTGTTCTCTGGCCGCAAAAAGGGCAAACTGTATCCTGGGATAAAACTATTAGATAGTGTCCAAAGGAGGGCTATGAAGTTGGTGAAGGTTAAGGGGAAGACATATGAGGAACAGCTGAGGAGAAATAGGACCTGAAGGAATGGCATGAAACTGTATCAGGGGAGGTTCAGGCTGGATTTTAGGAAAAGAGTCTTCACCCAGAAGGTGGTCAGACACTGGAAAAGGCTTCCCAGTGGTAATGGCACTGAGCTTGTCAGAGTTCAGGAAGCATTTGGCCAAATCTCTCAGATATTTGGTTTAATTTTGGGGTGGTCCAGGAGTTGGACTGGATGATCCTTATGGTCCCTTTTAACTTGGGCTATTCTTCTGTGATTCTTTGATCATCAGAAAGGTCTTTGAAACCAAGACAAATGGAATCATTTCCCTCTTAGGGAAATTCTTACATTAATTTCTTTCTGAAGTTCTGTTCTCTGTATCTGTGGGAAAACTAAGTGGAGGTAGATAATCACAGGGACCATTAAAATGGAACTAAGAATGGAACATCTGCCTTACAAACAGAAACCAAAAGCATTAAGTTTCTTCATTTTGCACAGGATTAAACTGAGGATTAAACTTAAGTCAAAACTTAAAATATGATGTAGATGGTGACAGGGATAAATGCAGACCTGTTACTCATGAAACCCTATGATATTACAAATAAGGAGTGCTTGATAAAATGAGGAACTTTTTGTCAAATTCATGCAGTAAGTAAGCAGTTATCTCAAAAGATGTCAATCTGTTTCACTCACTGCAGACGGCATGATATTAATGTATCTTGTTTTGAAATGATACTTGAACTGAATGTTTGCTTCTTGTACACATGAAGGGAAGTAGCTTATAGATATACATATACATGTATATTCTTCTTCTTCTTCTTGAAAGCTTTTAGTTATTGGATTTCTGCAAGAATTATCTTACTTTTAGTCAAAATTTTTCACCGTTTCTTCCCTTTACCTCAAGTTAACTAATATGTATTTACATTTATATTTAACCAACAAAAAATGTCACCATATGTCACCATACTGAAGGATGTGAGACATAGAGGGACAGAGAGATCTATGTATGTGGAGTTGACAACAAGAGAAAAAAGAAACATTGAGGAATGCTTGGGAATGTTAACAAGAAAGTGCTAATAAATTTTAACTTTCATATTCTTCTGAATTGTTTGCTTCCTCACAAGACATCATTGTAGATAGTGAAACCTCTTTATTTCGGCAAAGAAATGTTGTTCCAATAAAGAACTGTTAAAATACTAATAGGAAGGGGAAGAAAATTCAGAGAACAAACTATTCCCATAATTTTAACAGTTACAGCATCATATTTTATAGATGTATCATTATTAATAATGGGGCTTTCTCTGTTTTGCTGTTTTTCCTGTTGTTTGTTTGCTTGCTTGTTTGTTTTTAATGTTTGCAGTGAGTAAAATCATAGAATCATAGAATCATTAAGATTGGAAAAGACCTTCAAGATCACCTGGTCCAACCAGCACCTTACTAACAACGTCACCCACTAAACCATGTCCCTCAGCACCAAGTCCAACCTTTCCTTAAACACCTCCAAGGGATGATGACTCCACCACTTCCCTGGGCAACTCAGTCAAATTTCTGACTACTGCCTGACAAATGATATCACTGTAATTCCAAGTCTGGAAGAACTTGTGCTAATTGATTTTTTACTTTGTTTTATTTTACTTATTTTTCTCTAGAATGGGACAGATATACTTTACTTCACTCCTCATCTAAATATCTACCAGAAAAACAAGCAAAAAAAACAAACAAACAAGCAAACAAAAAAAACAACAGTTGTCATCATCTTAAACAGGTATCCTTTTTCTTCAAACATTTTCTGATGTATGTTTTTTATATGCAGCATCATCTTTTGTCTTATGGTTATCATTTAAATGCTACTCACAGCAAGCAGATCTGTAGATGCTCATGTGGCTGTTTCTCTAGACAGTGAAGATTTACTATGTCTTCTGTGTGTTTGAAATTTTGCAGTTCCCAGCATGTGCAAATCTACAAACAGAAAAAAGTAACTTTCTATTGTATGAAATATGCACTTGAGATAGTACTATCTTTCCTTGCATTAATAATGGAGTTTGCTTGAGTAAGAATGTTTTTCATAATTTCATAGGAAAGAATGAAATGAAATATATCCCAGACTGGGTTCTAGGAATTTCAAAATCATGGTAATAGAACAACACATTGAGAAGCGGGATAGTCAGGAATAGCTTAGTATATTGAGACAATAATGTTAGTTGAAGAGTATGAGAAAGAATGAAAGTAAGAATAACAGCTCATCATGAAATGCAGTGGTTTAACAGGCTGTTAAGAAGTATTAATGTATTATTCTAGTAAAAATATGTATTGCAGTGTACTCTTTCCACTTTTAAAGACAGTATGATTTTATTTGTTATTTATATTATTTGTTAATTGTGTGGTGATTTGTGGTGTTTTATCTGTTAGAACACAGCCAGAGACAGAAACTAGGAAATCTAGTTTCAGCCTAACAGCAGCCTCTTCTATAGTACTCCACAAAAGGATCTGCTTGAACTAAGTCTGCTGAGGAACGTTAGCTGCTCAGAGGCTAAAGGTACTCATGCAAGACTATCAGTGAACCAGTGCTTCTCTGTTTAAGTCCCAGAGCTGTTCAGAAAAGCACTGAAATCATGGTGACAGCTTGCATTCATCTTAGTACATCATCATTATTTCTATACTGTCTTTAAGATACACTAGAGAAACAACAAACAACAATGACACAAAACCATCCCAGTTTATGAGTTTATTGAAATCAGAATGAATACTAGATTTTGCTATAATCGAATCTTCTAAATACTGTGTGTCAAATAAAATCTTCAGTGTTGTGATTATATTGTTGTGGTATTTGTCATTCTTTGTCTGTGATGCCTCAGAAAACAAAGTCAAGGGTCAATTGAGAATCAAGAATGATTTAAAAAAAAAAAAAAAAGAGTAACTTTATTGACTTCAGGAAAACTAAGAGTGTATATACATTAAGATTTTAGTTTGTGTTAGGAGTGCACCTCTGAAAGAATTTTCTGATAGTTATTTTCTTATATCCTTTGGCTTGCCTCTTAAGGCAAGCCCTTCTCTTCCAAGTTGATCTTTATGATGTGTTCACTTTTTACCTGATAACATATTAATTTAATTACTTTATTTTTATTCCAAATAAAATAAAAAATGAAAAACAATAATAAAAAAATAATTTCACAGTGTATGCACAAAACACAAGAATCAAAGAAGAAGTCAGGTTTAGTCAGATTTCATACAATACAGAATCATAGAGAGGTTAGGTTGGAAGGGACCTCAAAGATCACCTAGTTCCAGCCCCCCTGCCATTGGCAGGGACACCTTCCACTAGTCCAGGTTGCTCAAAGCCCCATTCAGCCTAGCCTTGAACACTTCCAGGGATGGGGCATCCACAACTTTTCTGGGCAACCTGTGCTAGTGCCTCACCACCCTCACCGTAGAGTTTCTTCCTAATGTCTAATATTAAACTACCCTTTTTTATATTAAAGCTGTTAGCTCTTGTCCTGTTACTACACTCCATGATAAATAGTCCCTTCCCTTCTTTCCTGTAGTCTGTGTCCTTCTTATGTTGGGGGGCCCAGAACTGAACATAGGACTCTCAGTGTGATCTCAGAACAGAGGTGGAGAATAACCTCCCTCAACTTACTGACCACACTTCTTTTGATGAAGCCAATGATTGGCTTTCTGGGCTGCAGGAGAATTTGCTGGCTTGTGTCAAATTTCTTGTCAACACCCAGGTCCTTCTCTTTGGGACTGCTCTCAACACATTCTCTGTTCAACCTGTATTTGTGCTTGGGATTGCTCCAACCTTGTTCAGGACCTTGCCCTTGACCTTGTTGAACTTCATGAGTTTTGCACAGGCCCATCCCTCAAACCTGTCTCTCTGGATGGCATCCCTTCTTTCCACCATGTCAACCACACCTCTAAGCTTGGCAAAATTCCTAAGGGTGCACTCAGTCCTACTGTCTGTGTCACCAACAAAGATGTTAAACAGTGCAGGTCCCACTAATGACCCCTGAGAAACACCACTCATCATTTTCTCTTTACCTGGGCATTGAGTCACTGACTGTAACTCTTTGAATGTGACCATCCAGCCAATTCCTTACCCACCAAATTGTCCAACTATCTAGTCACAGAAATGCAAAACTAAAGTGTTTGGAATAGGGGACTGATAGACGGGGGTGGATAATCCTTTCCTTCTGTGTACTGGCTGTGATGATGTTCACACTGTCCAGAAGCTCTTAACCACCTTTGCTACCTAGCTAAAATGCTAACTTGACACAACTCCAGGAGATCCTCAGTATGCCTACAGAACAGTTTTACCTCTTGGGCTAGAATGCAAAAATATATCTCCTTCCAAAAATCTTTGGAGTTTTCCTTGCAGAAAAGACTGCTGAACAGGTAAATCAGTGATTCAATGCTTGATAAACTTGCTGAGGTCTGTAGTTGGAGAACATGGGCATCTGCTTCCTGACATTTGTACAGTTAAAATCAAGCACACAAAACAGACTATGTCTTTCAGAATATATATATATTGACTTTTCACAGTTTTTTAGCAAAAATTCTGCTCAACATTTAAAACACCTTTCCACTGCTTGCCTAGTTTCATCCACCATCAGTAACACTGGCTATTTTCAGAAGTCAGTGTATGGAATCTAAAGAAAAATTGCCATGTTTTGAGAAATGTAGAGTCTGGGCTTCTTGGCATTGCTTACTACAACTTTAGTTGTGTTTGAGATGTCTAAAAGACTTATGAGGTTGCCAGGGGCAGGCTGGGTGCCTTGTTCTTCCCGCTTGGTAGAGTCTGGTTTAAGTACAGGAACCCTAGGAATGAAATATATTTTATATAAAATTACTGGCTTTCTAGGGACCCCTAACTCAAACATTTTGCATTTTCTATTAAGTCGGTACAATTAACAGTGAACTAATTAGACACTTCATTTTACGGAAGTCTGTTCTGTAATGTATGTCCCATCTGTTCACTCCAGTCAGAAAAACTTGCTGTCATTCAGCTCTGTAATTATAACACCAATCACTTCAGTTAGTTCACAGTTCCTTTTTCTCTGTAAAAGTCCATCAAAATAAAATGACATAGTAAAGTTTATTTGAGCAAAAAGCGTTGGTGATGATGTTACATGAAAATTTATGTTTTCATGGATATCCTTCATGTGAGATATGTTCATCTGATTCGTGTCAGTATGGAACAATGCTAGGGCCACATGGTATGATGAATATCACCTTCTGTCTTACATACCCTTGTATAACCACAAATCTAAGAAAAACAGAGTGGTTAATGTATATAATTCTTGTATCTTGCAAAGGAATGTTTTAGCAATTTGTGTCAATAGAGAGCTTGAAGGGAAATGTTTTTGTAGGTTTTTCCTCGAAGTCTCTGATATTTGGGGGGTTTCAGAATAACTGCTAACTATTATGACTATTGCATGGGACACTATGCAAGTCTCTGATATCTGGCCAGGAGGTAAGGGAGATGGGGAGAGCTGAAGAACAACTAGAAGACAAAGCTTGCAGGGGATGTTGCATAAGTTTCTGACATACAGGCAAGTTGGACAAAGGAGAAGGACAAGAGGGAGGAAGACTATGAGCCTTCAGCATGAGAGACCCCCAGAGGGACCACTGGAGACTGATACGCATGCCCCAGTAGGAGGGTTTGGATTCTGGAAACTAATTATAATAACCCTGTTTTTTTTAGAAGTAGTAATGAATATGTATCAGCCTAGGAGCATAAAAATCAGCTGTTTGATGTAACTGGTATGTGTCTTGGTGGAGCAGAGACTCCTGGTGCACACAGCGCTGTTTGCTTACATCTATTCCTTTAATAAATTGTAAACTTTGATTATAGTCCTATTTTGAAGACTGAACCATTTATTACACTTCGTATCCATTCTTCAAGTGACGATAATCTACCATTTCAGAGCCTGTTTGGGAGTTTCTCAGTGACTGCACTTCAGTGTCTCACTAGTTGGGATAGTGATCTCATAAAATGAGAACAAGTTATGACGGTTTTTTTGTACGCTATACCAACTACAGGACCAGTAAAGGATTGAAACCAGATTCAGCATGAAGTCAAAAGCATCTTAGAAACTATGAAAGAAAGTGGAAGTACAGGGATAGTTCAAAATAAATAGAAAATTCATACCCTAGAAGTCATTATATCCAGAGAGGCAATATAGTTTACAAACACTCAGATTTCTCAAAATGTTTTCTTTCATCTTTTTCTTTTTTCTTTTTTCTTTTCCTTTTTCTTTTCTTTTTTCTTTTTTCTTTTTTCTTTTTTCTTTTTTCTTTTTTCTTTTTTCTTTTTTCTTTTTTCTTTTTTCTTTTTTCTTTTTTCTTTTTTCTTTTTTCTTTTTTCTTTTTTCTTTTTTCTTTTTTCTTTTTTCTTTTTTCTTTTTTCTTTTTTCTCCCCTCCCCTCCCCTCCCCTCCCCTCCCCTCCCTTCCCCTCCCCTCCCCTCCCCTCCCCTCCCCTCCCCTCCCCTCCCCTCCCCTCCCCTCCCCTCCCCTCCCCTCCCCTCCCCTCCCCTCCCCTCCCCTCCCCTCCCCTCCCCTCCCCTCCCCTCCCCTCCCCTCCCCTCCCCTCCCCTCCCCTCCCCTCCCCTCCCCTCCCCTCCCCTCCCCTCCCCTCCCCTCCCCTCCCCTCCCCTCCCCTCCCCTCCCCTCCCCTCCCCTCCCCTCCCCTCCCCTCCCCTCCCCTCCCCTCCCCTCCCCTCCCCTCCCCTCCCCTCCCCTCCCCTCCCCTCCCCTCCCCTCCCCTCCCCTCCCCTCCCCTCCCCTCCCCTCCCCTCCCCTCCCCTTCCCTCCCCTTCCCTCCCCTTCCCTTCCCTTCCCTTCCCTTCCCTTCCCTTCCCTTCCCTTCCCTTCCCTTCCCTTCCCTTCCCTTCCCTTCCCTTCCCTTCCCTTCCCTTCCCTTCCCTTCCCTTCCCTTCCCTTCCCTTCCCTTCCCTTCCCTTCCCTTCCCTTCCCTTCCCTTCCCTTCCCTTCCCTTCCCTTCCCTTCCCTTCCCTTCCCTTCCCTTCCCTTCCCTTCCCTTCCCTTCCCTTCCCTTCCCTTCCCTTCCCTTCCCTTCCCTTCCCTTCCCTTCCCTTCCCTTCCCTTCCCTTCCCCTTCTCTTCTGTCCCCTTCACTCACCTCAATTCTCCATATTTTTCTTAAAATTATTGGATGGGTTTGTAGTTAGGGTGGTACATACTTTTTTCTTTTGACAATTTTTATTATTTTTTTTAATAGTTCTTCTACCATCCTGGTGCTTATCAATTTCTATTTACTAAAAAAAAAATATAAATGATTATCCTTGCTTTAGGTCTCCATCTGTTTTCTCTGGCAGATCACAATCTTCTGGGTAGTCTCAAGGATCTATTGTCATATATACCAAAATATTGTAGGACATCTTATTTCTTTTCTTTATCATTCTAATCTGATTCATCTGTACTCATTAGGGGTTTATTTTTTTAATTAAATAAGATATCCTGGGGTAAATTAAATATAGGTAAAACTTCAAAGTGGTATGACCTGATTTACACACAATCTTTAAATGACAGCTCAATGGTAAATGACATTAAACGATAATAAAAAATTTCTCTGTCTACGAGGGTGATCTTAGTTTGCATTATTTTCATCAAAAAATGCAACACTAAGATAGCCTAGAAGTTTAAACACTGTAACATGTGCAAAGACAAACTTCAGTTAACTCTTCCAAAATGTAGATAGCATTTTTTAAATTGAGAAGCTTGTCTTGTATTTATTTTATAGCCCATGGGAACATCTCCTTAGATTAAGAATAATCCTATCACAGAATCACGGAATCACAGAATTTCCATGTTGGAAGAGACCTCAAGATCATCGAGTCCAACCTCTGACCTAACGCTAGCAGTCCCCACTAAACCATATCCCTAAGCTCTACATCTAAACATTTTTCAAAGACTTCCAGGGATGGTGACTTCACCACTTCCCTGGACAGCCTGTTCCAATGCCTCACAACCCTTTTGGTAAAGAAGTTCTTCCTAAGATCCAACCTAAAACTCCCCTGGCGCAACTTAAGCCCATTCCCCCTCGTCCAGTCACCAGGTACATGGGAGAATAGACCAACCCCCACTTCGCTACAGCCTGCTTTAAGGTAGCTGTAGAGAGCGATAAGGTCACCCCTGAGCCTCCTTTTCTCCAGGCTGAACAAGCCCAGCTCCCTCAGCCGCTCCTCGTAGGACTTGTTCTCCAGACCCCTCACCAGCTTCATCACCCTTCTCTGGACCCGCTCAAGCACCTCAATGTCCTTCTTGTAGCGAGGGGTCCAAAACTGAACACAGTACTTGAGGTGTGGCCTCACCAGAACTGAGTACAGGGGGACGATCACCTCCCTAGCCCTGCTGGTCACACTGTTTCTTATGCAAGCCAGGATGCTGTTGGCCTTCTTGGCCACCTGAGCACACTGATGGCTCATATTCAGCCGACTATCAACCATCACTCCCAGGTCCTTCTCTGCCTGGCAACTCTCCAACCACTCATCTCCCACCCTGTAGCTCTGCTTGGGGTTATTGCGCCCCAGGTGCAGGACCCGGCACTTGGCCTTGTTGAACTTCATGCAGTTGACCTCAGCCCATCGGAGCAGCCTATCCAGATCTTCCTGCAGAGCCTTCCTACCCTCAAGCAGATCGACACACGCACCTAACTTGGTGTCATCTGCAAACTTACTGAGGGTGCACTCAATGCCCTCGTCCAGATCATCGATGAAGATATTAAAGAGGACCGGCCCCAGCACCGAGCCCTGGGGGACGCCACTAGTGACTGGCCTCCAACTGGACTTGACTCCATTTACCACGACTGTTTGGGCCCGGCTATCCAGCCAGTTTCTAACCCAACAAAGTCTATACCAGTCCAAGCCAAGAGCAGCCAGTTTCTTGAGGAGAATGCTGTGGGAGACGGTGTCAAAAGCCTTGCTGAAGTCAAGGTAGACCACATCCACAGCCTTTCCCTCATCCACCCAGTGCGTCACTCTGTCATAGAAGGAGATCAGGTTCGTCAAGCAGGATCTGCCTTACATAAACCCATGCTGCCTGGGCCTGATCGCCTGCTTGCCTTGCAAGTGCTGCGTGATGACTCTCAAGAGGATCTGCTCCATGAGCTTCCCTGGCACTGAGGTCAAACTGACAGGTCTGTAGTTTCCCGGGTCTGCCCTCCGGCCCTTTTTGTAGATGAGCGTCACGTTTGCTAGCTGCCAGTCAACTGGGACCTCCCCCGATAGCCAGGACTGCTGATAAATGATGGACAGTGGCTTGGCCAGCTCCTCTGCCAGTTCTCTCAGTACCCTTGGGTGGATCCCATCCAGCCCCATTGACTTGTGCACATCCAAGTGCCATACCAGGTCACCAACCAGTTCTTCGTGGATAGTGAGGGCCACATCCTGCTCCCCATCCCCTTCCACCAGCTCAGGGTACTGAGTATCCAGAGAACAACCGGTATTGCCACTAAAGACTGAGGCGAAGAAGGCATTAAGCACCTCCACCTTTTCCTCATCTCTTGTAACTAAGTTTCCCCCCACATCCAGTCAAGGATGGAGATTCTCCTTAGGCCTCCTTTTTGTGTTGATGTATTTATAGAAACGTTTTTTGTTATCTTTAACGGCAGTAGCCAGATTGAGCTCCAGATGAGCTTTGGCCTTCCTAATTTTGTTCCTGCACAGCCTCGCAACATCCTTATAGTCCTCCCTAATGGCCTGCCCACTTTTCCAAAGCTTATAAACCCTCTTTTTTCTCCTAAGATCAAGCCACAATTCTCTGTTGAGCCAGGCTGGTCTTCTTCCCCGCCAGCTCGTCTTTGGGCACGTGGGAACAGACCGTTCCTGTGCCATACAGACCGTTCCTGTGCTATGATGATAACTTTATTACTCTTTTCAGAAATGTTGTCATGCATTGTTTTGCTGCTCTTAAAACATCTCTGTCTTTATAGAAAAATTACTTGTATAGGATAAGATTTCCAAAGTCACTTGTTCATAGCAGTATTTCAAGTGTTGACATTTTCTTCTCAAATCTCATCTCTAGGCAGTAGAATGTGGGTTAGTAGATAAATAAAGCTTTTTTATTATTTAATTTGTGTCCTTACTCCAACTACTGCTACTATTATTAAAGCCAAGCAAGTAATTTATTCCATGACTTCATTAATCTTTCAGTTTGTGAGATATCTCTGCAGAGACAGAGTAAAAAATATATAAAATATTCAGATTTGTTTTGGTAATCTCTTATAAAATACATTACACTGCACTTGTTATGAATATTCAAAATTAAAGCTGCACAGTTTGATAGAATAGATAAGGCATATGGGATAAGATTTTCCTCTTATTTTGCATAATACAAGAATTCTTGTTGAAATTGGCCTGTATGAAGTTTAACTGCCAAGAATCTTTGCAGTTAATCATCTTGGAAGTTTTGCTTGCCACTTATACCTTGTTCAACAAATTCATTCAACAATATCATTGGCATCACCTTTCTTTCAAACTTACATGTGAGCTTCAAGTTGATATCAGTCTAAGACCCTCAAGATATTACTTACAACAATTTCAAGGGTTTGTTAACCCAAATTCAGTGCTGTGCAAGCCATAGCTATATCACCCCAGACTTTCTTGAACAGTTCAAAAAGTGAGTATTTATTATTTGGTTCTGTCTGGAAAATCCTGGTTAAATAACACCAAAATCCTTTGTACTTTTATCAATCTTTCAATAAAACTATCTGTTTATTTACTTATTTATCTTATTTTGAAAATTACCTTAATTTATTTTTGACTTCATGTAGCTATCTGATGCATACAGTTACTTATTTTCAGAGTGTTGATACTCTTTGCATCATATGATCCCAACTGTCCCTTCCCTTTACATTTCCTTCTTATTAATTTTGAATTGATATTCAATATTAAAAAGAGCTTTTCCTTTTCATTAGGGCATTTTTGACCTCAGGTACCACTGAAAGTATATACAGGCACAGGCACACACACACAAATGTATTAGAAATATCTTTATTTTTGTCCATTGAGAAATTTTTAATATTTAAACTGATCAAAAATCCCTCATCTCTTCTTTCATTGTTAACTCCTAATGCATGTTCTTGAATAGCATCTCTTCTGTGCAATGAGTTCAAGTTAATATCTCCCCTCAAAAGCTTCAAATGAGATAACAAAAGAAAAGGTTTGGTATTATGCAAAGGAAAATAAAATCTTTAAAAGAGATTGGTAAAGAATACAGAAATAAAATGTAGGTACTGTGATTTAATGCTAACAAACTCCAACAAAAACAATTATAGCAGAATCAGTAGTGTCTAGCCTAAATTAGGCAACTGAGAAGTTTTGTACAGCCTAAAAAATGGCATCTTACTGGAGCAAGATGATTAATTCTAGTTGAAAAAATAGGGTTGTACAAAGTATGTTTGAAACCAAACCAAAATATTTCATAGAATTTTCCATGAAGAAAAAGAGGTTGCTTTCTTTGTTTTCTAAATTTTTAGAAAAAACAAAAAACAAACAAACAAAAAAAACCTTTAAAGCCAGGTGGTATACAGAAGCTTACCTCTGGACCTTTCATTTAATGCCGGCTGTGTTAAGAATAATGACAGTATAGAAAACTGCAATGGGTCTTTAGCATTGGTTTTGCAGTTATTCAGAATTCAAGAATTCATAAGAACTTGTACTTTTAAATAGTGTAATTGCCCTTAATTTTTTATTGGATTTGTAATTATCCCACTCAGCATCATCTAGTATTAGATAAGAAGAAAGGACAAATGCCTTTGGTCACAGTGGCATTTTTACTTTAAAAGAATAGATGATGAACATCCTAAGCTGAAGGAAAACAAGTTGAATTTAAATGAACAATTTAACAGATTAGTTTAACCCACTCCATTTTGGAGTGATCCAAATTATTGCCTTCAGTTCAATGACTCCATAATGCAAATCACATGCAGTCAAGAACTCTTTAAATATGAGTTTACAAAATTTCATCAATAATCTTCCTTCTTTAACCTGCAGCATTTTTATACTGTTTGTTCTTAGGAAACTGATAATTAGTTTGAGTTTATAAACCCATGCTTTTTAGTTTTAAAATCTGTTGAATTAATTATGTCCTTCTTCTCTAGAATAGGTAAATATGACAGTAAATATGACAACACAGTAACAGTTGCAGTGTAAAGAGATCCTTTGGAAGCATTATTTCTTAGGAGAAAAAAAAAAAAAATTTAAATTGTCTACATGCAGATTTGGTATATGTAGACATCTGATAAAACAATTTTCATACAAACACAATCATAAATACTTGTTGTGATGGTAGTGTGTTGCTGGCCCATTTTCAAATAGATGTATGGGCACAGCAGATGCTGCTGCTTCTTATGGTCTGAACCCTAGCAAAAAGCATTCTGTCGTTTCTGGTTCATATTGCCTAATAATTAATGAAATTGTCCAGGCATAAGAGACCTTGGGCATTAGCCACTTCTCTTTTAGTTTGAAGTGGCTTAAATCCATTTAGCCTAGGAAATTACCTATGCAGCCATACTACAAGCGAGAGGAAGGGATAGAAGAAGGAACTTCTGTTTCACACTTGGTCTTACTGATTAACCAGGCTAAAACAAGAGGAAGAAAAGGGAGCATTGTTTTTGTAGTCTAGGAATGCTGAGGAGGGGAAATTCTGGTTTTGAGTATCCCAGTATACATTATATATATTGTCTAGACTAGGTGTGAGGAGGCTGCTCAGAAGAAATCAAACTGAGGGCTCAGTCAAATACGAGCTGCTACAAAACTAAACTGCAGAGCTTTCTGTTAAATTTGTATTCACTTCTACCCCTTCACAGATCTTCAGTATTTGGCAAAGCAAGGAATTAATTGTCTTGCCACAAAACTTGATCTTCAAGAATAATTGCTCTTTCTTTCCATAGATCAAGGAAATATTTCCTGTATAATTCCAGGAGTCTTGCCATCAGACTTAAATGATTTATTACTGACTTGACCAGGACAATAAAAAGACTGTTCATCTGTAAAAGGTGCCTAAAAGAGATTCCTCTGGTAAGAAGAAAAACAAAAAACAAAATAGACAACCAAAAAACCCCCACCACCATCAACAAAAAACCACACACCTACTTTGACAAAGTAATAGAAAATCAGACTTAATTTGCATGTTAACTAAGAACCCAGCTGATCTGAGACACTGCATCTCAGGGAAAGTGTTCTAAGTCAGTGAGATTTCCTGCCAGCTTTTAGACCAGAAAAGCACATAAGCAAGGCTCATTGGTACGATTTTACTACTTACCTGATGTAAACTTCAGCAATGATAGAACTAGAATAAATTTTATATTTTTTTCTCCTCTCAAAAAGGTTAGAGGAGGATGGGAAATTAAACATATATTATTTCATTATATTTTGCTGTCTTAATATGGTTACAGTCATGTTACACATACTGTGAACCATTTTGTGCCTTTTCTTATTTAGAATTAAGGGAAAAAAATGCAAATAATTATTCATGGAAAACAGATGACATGGTTCAATTTGTTGTTATGGTAGGTGTTTACATCTCCAGGGCTTTGGTTTTCTTGAACTGAACAGTAATTTTGAGAATATGACCTTTTTACTCCAGGACAATTCTCCTAGACACTAGAGCTTTAGTAGAGAATCCAGTAACCCCCAAAATAATTTATACTTTTTCCTCAGCAATGACAAAATAAAGGCACCTAATATACACCCAGTGCTCACAATTATTTTTTCATTCATCTGGACTGAACAATAATGATGTCATATCTTGATTGTTTTTGCACGTATGAAGTACACATCATAATGAACAAATCATACCCATAATCTCTCACCAAAAAATATTAATTCTAATCACGTATCATTACATGCAATTAAGTAGAAAAGGAGTTAGCAGGTAATATTTCATGTTGGTATCATGTAACTAAGAGGACAAAGTCTATTTTGTCAGGTAACTGTTACTACCAGAAGATGTTTTGTTTAAGCTCCAATTCTGCAAATGATTGAAGTTGCTGCCATCATGGTTACGATTCTGGTGTTCCTGAATATTAGTAAGAAGTAGCTCTACAGAGGCAGCAAGCAAAACATGTTAATTGCATGTGAATGAGTCTCACTCACAACTGCCAAGATTTCATCTCTTTGAATCTCTCAGTATGAGGGGGTAGGTATATCCCTGCTGTTCATGTTCAACAGGAAAGAAATTCTCTCATTCTTATTTTTCACCTCTTCATTTTTATTTCATTTGTCACATTTTTCCTCAGATATCCAATAAGACTGATTTTTTTCAGCTTCCTGTACTGCTACTGCCCTGCTTGATGCCATGATAAATCTCGTTACTCTACCACTTTATTTATACAAAGTACATTATTAATGTATTTTATTCATCTTATCAAGATTCGTGCCTGTTCCTTAGAATACACTCCAATTTCACCTTGATCCTAGTTTCTAAATAATCAGGTTATTTTATTTTTCATATTTCTTGATTGCAAAATAGAAGTATGTTCTTCATTACGTAGACATTATGCCAAAGTAATTTGACTAGTCCATGTGGTGGTTTAGACATACTTATTTCTACCTTTTATTTCTTAAATAACTTGAGGAACTATTTATCTCCTGTTACCAAGACTGTGGAAATAGTTTGTCACAGAGTATTCAGGGGCCACCTGTTCATCAGCATGATTGGGCACACTGCTTGACATAACAAGCATATATACAACAAGCCCTCTGTGTTCTACAGGGTGTATTTCAGGCTCTTATGCTCTAAATTAGGCTCATCAATGAGAGTTAGTAGGAGTCCTAATTCTTGACTAATACAGTCCAATCAGCAGATTGCATGAGTCTGCTTTGGTTTCACCCAAGACTATCATGACTGATGTTGTCCCTTTTCTTCATTGCTTACTCTTCAAGTGTGGAGAAGAGGGAGAGGAAGATGGGTGCCCACCTGCTACTTCTCTTGGTCTCTGGGAGCTTCAGAGAGGAGGGGACTAAAATTTGATTAAAATTGCATCAGCTAGGGGGCCTGGGCTTCAACTACTTCCTCACTGAAGACCCAGCAGCAGCTGGGCTGAGAGGAAAACAGGAAACTGGGACAAAACCAGCCACAGTACAGAAAATATTAACAGTATCAAAACTGTCTTGTGTTACATTTCCTAGAGGGAGATGCATGTTCCAGATAGGCAGGATCTGTTCCCACTCAGGAGTGATGTGCTGAAGTAAGTGCTCCAAGGAGTTTTGAGTGTACCTTTAGTTGCATAAATCTCTCTGCCTCACATGGAAATATCTGCATAAGGCAGGTTAAATAAATATTTTAAATGTTGAAAAAAAAGTCAGAATTCTGTACTGCATAAGACAGTTCCATAAAACATTTGTTCCTACTGAAAGTTTTATTTATAGTTGGACAACGTCTAGAGACATTGTATTATATATATATATATATTATATTATATATTATATGTTATATATTATATCATATGTTATATATTATATATCATATATTATGTTTACTTTAATGTATATTGGTGTTTCTAATTTTAAACTAAAAGTAATCCTAAAAACTCCATGGTACTTTTTCATATATAATCTTAATGACTGAATTTGTCAGTGGCATCAGAGCTTTTAGTTGCCTGTCATCTTACCTAACAGAGGAAATGATAAACACATTTGACAGCCATCCTCTGGTCCTTCCGCTTAATAAAAAATGACTTTTTCTTTCAAACATGGTGCGAATAACCAAGGTTGTAATGGTTGAGATCATCAGGAAAACATGAAAAATACATTCCCTGTTGTGAAATTTAACACCATCTTTTAGTCCAAAGCAAAAAGGAAACAAAAATTATGTGGATTGTTCAGTTTAGTCAGCTGTTAATAATGTGAGAAACAGAAAATTTCTCAGTTTCACTGTGGCAAAACTATTTCTATGTATACAAATGAAGGAAATGGAAAAGTTTTGAAAAACTGAAACATACATGTATATATATATATATTTATGTGCACACTGGATTTATGTGATCTGCTTTGCAACAAGACTCATAAGAGTTTTGAGCAAACCCAACAGATAAACTCACCTATTTTAGGAGGTAAGCCACCTCTAACTAAGTGCGAACTGTAATATCATTTTATAGACTTTTATAATCAAGCAGATTTTTCCTGAGGGGAGCAAAAGCATATCACTGCCATTAAAAGAAACAAAACAATCCCAGAACTGCTCCTTACAAAGGTGTATTATATTACTTGTTACTTTAGTTTCAGTTCTATTTCTATTCCTATTCCATTTCTATTATACAAATAGATTCACATCAGTTGTGAACATACTTTCCATGTTGCATTGTGGTTCTTTTAGTTATGTAAAACAGAAAGAGCATGGTTCAAAACTGTACTAAAGTTAGTGCAAGGGAATAATTACGTCAAATTCATAGGTCTTCAGATCAGTATCTTTCAGATTTACACATATTACGTTTTACAATAAAAATTGAAAATTTAGATTTCAATCTACTCTGAAATTATTTGGCTTTGGTTTTATTTTTCCAAATATTACCTTTTTTTCCCCCTCACATCTTAGTTCTCTATACAAGGAATTAATGCTTAAAAGAGTGCCAGAGAAAAATCAGACATCAAACAAACAAACAAACAAAAAAAACAAAACAAAAAAAAAACACCAACCAACAAAAAAGCACAAGAGGCAACCACAACTTAAAACACACCATTTCTATCATAAAATTAGCATATTAAACTGTTACATAATCTGCAAGAATCTTCAGTGATTATTCTGAAATTTAATTTTTGGAGAATAGTCTTGTTTATATTGGTGAAATTGAGACTCTAAATGCCCATTTCTTTGTGCTGTGCTATACTCTTTTGCAGTCTTTACTGCTTTACTAGACAACTAAACAAAACAGAATAAAAATCTTGATTGGTAGTGGTTTGTCTTCTACATTGTCTTCTTGATTGGTAGTGGTTTGTCCTGGTTTCAGTTAGAACAGAATTAATTTTCTTCCTAGTAGCTGGTGGAATGCTGTGTTTTGGCTTAGGATGAGAAGAGTGCTCATAACACCCCGATGTTTTAATTGTTGCAGAGCAGTGCTTATACCAAGCCAAGGACACCTCAGACTTTTGCTCTGTCCTGCCAACAGGCAGGCTGGGGGTGCAGTAAGAGCTGGGAGGGGACAGACCCAGGACAGGTGACCCGAACTAGCCAAAGGGGTATTCCATACCATCTGACGTCATGCTAAACAATATATAGGGGTGGCTAGCCGGGGGGAGGGGGCCGGACTGTTCGGGGTTAAGCTGGGCATCGGTCAGCGGGTGGTGAGCAATTGCATTGTGCATCACTTGTTTGTACATATTATTATTAGTAGTACTATTATCATCATTGTATTATTATTATTATTATTTTCCTGTCTTATTAAACTGTCTTTATCTCAACTCACGGGCTTCACTTTCCATTTCTCTCCCCCGTCCCAGAGAGGGAGGGGGGAGGGTGAGCGAACGGCTGCGTGGTGTTTAGCTGCCAGCCGGGTTAAACCACGACAGTCTTTTTGGCGCCCAACGTGGGGCTCGAAAGGTTGAGATAACGGCAGATCTGACCAGAGTGTGTTAAACTAAAATTGGTATAAGTATTAGACCTGCTTAATAGTCACTTGTCATAATGCTGATTGCTTTAATCTCAACTGTGCTGCGCCTGTTTTCCAAATTGAGTATTATAGCACGTTATTTTCCATATGTGCTCTCTGTCATGTTGTTTATCCTCTCCGGGCCCTGGTTTCAGACCATTATGGTACTGTGTGTTGTATCAGTGGCTTATGAGATGATGAAATATCTGGCCATGACTCTAACCTGGTATTTGTACTCAGTAACATCTTCGATTCTATACTTTGGAAACTGTATTTTGGAAACTATTAGCAATTGTATCTGTTGCCTTTTTTCATTAGGGAGTCAATCTGTGGAGGGGAAAGGGGAAGATAATTTTTCTTACTTGATCACTCTCCCTTTCTCCTTCACCACCCCTGTACCCTCCTTGATCACTCTCCCTTCCTCCTTCACCACCCTCTTATCCTCCGAGTTTATTACAATAGCTCTCCAAGATATTGAATATCCTTGGGATACTCAGACCAGCATAGTCCTGTTGTTCTGCCTCCTGAATGCACTTCAGGTTCTGCTTAAAGTTAAACAACTACTTAGGAAGCTCATCCGGAGATCTGCGCGGAGGCAGTATAGTTGTGGGTGGCAGGGAGTATGGGAGGATATGGGCAGGCATCTAGACCAGTTGGCACCCCCAGTGTTTTGGAAATTCACCCCTGAACAAGTGCAAAATCCTCAAAAACTGGCAGAATGCTTGAATAAAAGGTGTCGCGATTCGGGAAGTTCCAAAGTAACACAAATCATTGTAACATGCTGGGGCCTGGCTCATGCCTATCGAGCTGCCATGGATACTGCTATCAACTTAGTGACAGACCCTGCGGCCACTCCAAGTCCCGTGACAGATCCAACGGCCACTGTGACCCCTATGGTGGACTCTGCAGCCGCTCCAGTCCCAGCTCCTGCAGCCGCTCCAGTCCCAGCTCCTGCAGCCGCTCCAGCTCCGGTTCCTGCAGCCGCTCCAGCTCCGGTTCCTGCAGCCGCTCCAGTCCCAGCTCCTGCAGCCGCTCCAGTCCCAGCTCCTGCAGCCGCTCCAGTCCCAGCTCCTGCAGCCGCTCCAGTCCCAGCTCCTGCAGCCGCTCCAGCTCCGGTTCCTGCAGCCGCTCCAGCTCCAGTTCCTGCAGCTGCTCCAGTTCAAACTCCTGCAGCCGCACCAGTTCCAGCTCCTGCAGCTGCTCCAGCTCCGGTTCCTGCAGCCGCTCCAGTTCAAGCTCTTGCAGCCGCACCAGTTCCAGCTCCTGCAGCTGCTCCAGCTCCGGTTCCTGCAGCTGCTTCAGCTCCTGCAGCCGCTCCAGCTCCTGTAGCTGGGTCAGAGAAACGAGCTGTAGCAGTGCAAGTTGACCCTGCAGAGGGTACTCCAACCTCTGTGGCAGACCCTATAACAAGGTCAGAGAAACGAGCTGTAGCAGTGCAAGTTGACCCTGCAGAGGGTATTCCAACCTCTGTGGTAGACCCTGTAACAAGGTCAGAGAAACGAGCAGTAGCAGTGCAAGCTGCCCCTGTAGAGAAGGAGAAAAAATGGTATAGAGATTCAGGTCGTTTAGAACGCAGAGAATCTTCTGCCAAATCTAGGTATAGAGACGACGGAGACGACGACGACGCTGGGCCATCAAGGGTTCAGGAGGAGGAAGATGAGGATGCCGAAAAATCAACAGTAACTACCCGAAGCCTAAACGAGCGTGAGTTACGAGATGTGCGAAAAGATTTTGGTCGCTGTATAGGTGAGCAGCTTGTCACCTGGCTGCTCCGATGCTGGGACACTGGAGCCAATTGTGTGGAATTAGATGGCAGGGAAGCCAAGTGACTGGGATCCCTTGCTAGAGATGCAGGCATTGACAAAGCAATTGCAGATGGAGCACAATCTCACAGCCTCTGGAGGCGTCTCCTCTCAGCTGTGAGGGAAAGGTATCCCTTCAAGGAAGAACTTTTATGTCTACCAGGCAAGTGGACCACTATGGAGAAGGGAATCCAGTATCTGAGGGAATTAGCCGTACGGGAAGTGATTTATGAGGATCCAGACCTCAGACAAACATCCAAAGATCCAGATGAAGTCAGGTGTACGCGACCCATGTGGCGGAAGTTTGTACGGAGTGCACCATCATCATATGCCAGCTCATTGGCAATAATGGCCTGGAAAGAGGATGAGGAACCCACAGTGGATGAAGTGGCTAAACAACTCCGGCAGTACGAAGAAAGTCTCTCCTCTTCCTTACAGGCCTGCGTCTCAGCTGTGGAGAAACTTTCTGAAGAGTTCCACCAACTTAAAGAGAATCTATCTTCATCCCCACCTGAACCAACCAGTGTCCACCGACCAAAAGAGAACACTGTGGAGAAACTTTCTGAAAAGGTTCACCAACTTGAAGAGAGATTATTCTCCTCCGTACCTGTACAGAGCAGTGTCTCAGCTATCAGGGGTAGTCGTTCATCCACACAAGGAAGACAATATGGTGGGTACTCACCCCGTGCCACCCTGTGGTTTTACTTACGAGACCATGGAGAGGACATGAGAAAATGGGATGGAAAATCTACCGCGACCCTAGAGGCACGGGTACGTGAGTTGCAAAAGAAAACAATCAGGAAGAAGGGATTCTCTGAAAAGTTTGCTGCTCCAACTTCCAGCAGACAATCCTTCAAACACAGAAATGAAGAAGATTCTGACCAGGATTAGGGAGGCCCTGCCTCCAGCCAGGGGGAGGAAAGGGATAATCGAGTTTATTGGACTGTGTGGATTCGATGGCCTGGCACATCAGACGCACAGAAGTATAAGGCTTTAGTAGACACCGGTGCACAATGCACTATAATGCCATCGAGCTATAAAGGACCAGAGCCCATCTATATTTGTGGAGTGACAGGGGGATCTCAGCAGTTGACTGTATTGGAGGCTGAAGTGAGTCTGACTGGGAATGAGTGGGAAAAGCACCGTATTGTGACTGGCCCGGATGCTCCATGTATCCTTGGCATAGACTATCTCAGAAGAGGATATTGCAAGGACCCAAAAGGGTTCCGGTGGGCTTTTGGTATAGCTGCCTTAGAGACAGAGGGCATTAAACAATTATCTACCTTGCCTGGTCTCTCAGAGGACCCCTCTGTTGTGGGGTTGCTGAGGGTCGAAGAACAGCAAGTGCCAATCGCTACCACAACTGTGCACCGGCGGCAATATCGCACTAACCGGGACTCCCTGATTCCCATCCATAAGCTAATTCGTCAATTGGAGAGCCAAGGAGTGATCAGCAAGACTCATTCACCTTTCAATAGTCCCATATGGCCAGTGCGAAAGTCTAATGGCGAGTGGAGACTAACAGTGGACTATCGTGGCCTGAATGAAGTGACGCCACCACTGAGTGCTGCAGTGCCGGACATGCTGGAACTTCGGTACGAACTTGAATCGAAGGCAGCCAAGTGGTACACCACAATTGATATCGCTAATGCATTTTTCTCCATCCCTCTAGCAGCAGAGTGCAGGCCACAGTTTGCTTTCACTTGGAGGGGAGTCCAATATACTTGGAATCGACTGCCCCAGGGGTGGAAACACAGCCCTACCATTTGCCATGGGCTGATCCAGTCTGCACTGGAGCAGGGGGAAGCTCCTGAACACCTGCAGTACATCGATGACATTATTGTGTGGGGTGACACAGCAGAGGAAGTTTTCGAGAAAGGGAAGAAAATAGTCCAAATCCTTCTGAAAGCCGGTTTTGCCATAAAACAAAATAAAGTCAAAGGACCTGCACGAGAGATCCAGTTTTTAGGAATAAAATGGCAAGATGGACGTCGTCAAATCCCAATGGATGTGATCAACAAAATAACAGCTATGTCTCCACCAACTAACAAAAAAGAAACACAGACTTTCTTAGGTGTTGTGGGGTTTTGGAGAATGCACATCCCAAATTACAGTCTGATTGTAAACCCGCTCTACCAAGTAACCCGTAAGAAGAATGAATTTGAATGGGGCCCTGAACAACGACAAGCCTTTGAACAAATTAAGCAGGAAATAGTCCATGCAGTAGCCCTTGGGCCAGTTCGAACAGGACCAGATGTAAAGAATGTGCTCTACACTGCAGCCGGGGAGAACGGCCCCACCTGGAGCCTCTGGCAGAAAGAACCTGGGGAAACTCGAGGTCGGCCCCTGGGGTTTTGAAGCCGGGGATACAGAGGCTCTGAGGCCCGCTATACTCCAACTGAAAAGGAGATACTGGCAGCATATGAAGGAGTTCGATCTGCTTCAGAGGTGGTCGGTACTGAAGCGCAGCTCCTCCTAGCACCCCGATTGCCGGTACTAGGCTGGATGTTCAAGGGAAGGGTCTCTTCTACGCATCATGCAACTGATGCTACATGGAGCAAGTGGATTGCACTAATTACTCAGCGGGCTCGAATAGGAAACCCCAGTCGCCCAGGAATATTGGAAGTGATTATGGACTGGCCAGAAGGTAAATACTTTGGGATATCATCAGAGGAGGAGGTGGGTCGTGCTGAAGAAGCCCCACTGTACAACCAGTTACCAGAAAATGAAAAGAAATATGCCCTGTTCACTGATGGGTCCTGTCGTATTGTGGGGAAGCATCGAAGATGGAAGGCTGCTGTATGGAGTCCTACACGACGAGTTGCAGAAGCTGCTGAGGGAGAAGGTGAATTGAGTCAGTTTGCAGAAGTGAAGGCCATTCAGCTGGCTTTAGACATTGCTGAACGAGAAAAATGGCCAGTTCTCTATCTCTACACCGATTCATGGATGGTAGCAAATGCCCTGTGGGGATGGTTACAGCAATGGAAGCAAAACAACTGGCAGCGGAGGGGCAAACCCATCTGGGCTGCTGCATTGTGGCAAGATATTGCTGCTCGGGTAGAGAACCTGGCTGTGAAAGTACGTCACGTAGATGCTCATGTGCCCAAGAATCGGGCTACTGAAGAACATCAGAACAACCAGCAGGTGGATCAGGCTGCTAAGATTGAAGTAGCTCAGGTGGATCTGGATTGGCAGCATAAAGGTGAATTATTTATAGCCCGATGGGCCCATGACACCTCAGGCCATCAAGGTAGAGATGCAACATACAGATGGGCTCGTGATCGAGGGGTGGACCTGACCATGGACGCTATAGCACAGGTTATTCATGACTGTGAAACATGTGCTGCAATCAAGCAAGCCAAACGGTCAAAGCCTCTTTGGTATGGAGGACGATGGCTGAAATATAAATATGGAGAGGCCTGGCAGATTGATTACATCACACTCCCTCAAACTCGCAATGGCAAGCGCCACGTACTTACAATGGTGGAAGCAACCACTGGATGGCTGGAAACATACCCTGTGCCTCATGCCACCTCCCGGAACACTATCCTGGGCCTTGAAAAGCAAGTCCTATGGCGACATGGTACCCCAGAAAGAATAGAGTCAGACAATGGAACTCATTTCCGAAACAACCTTATAGACACTTGGGCCAAAGAACATGGTATTGAGTGGGTGTATCACATCCCCTATGATGCACCAGCCTCCGGGAAAGTTGAACGATACAATGGACTGTTAAAGACTACATTGAAAGCAATGGGCGCTGGGACATTCAAAAACTGGGATACGCATTTGGCAAAGGCCACCTGGTTAGTCAATACTAGGGGATCTGCCAACCGAGCTGGGCCTGCCCAATCAAACCTGTTACGTACTGTAGATGGGGATAAAGTTCCTGTAGTGCATGTAAAAAATATGCTGGGTAAAACAGTCTGGGCTACTCCTGCCTCAGGAAAAGGCAAACCCATTCGTGGAATTGTTTTCGCTCAGGGACCTGGATACACTTGGTGGGTGATGCAAAAGAACGGAGAGGTCCGGTGTGTACCTCAAGGAGATTTAATACTGGGTGAGAATAGCCCATGAACTGAATTGTACCATGTTAATTGCTATATAATACTGTATGTTACCACTACCATGACTACTATAGGTGACTAATTAGAATGTATGGAAAAGAGTGTAACCTGAGCATGACATAAATGGTATGGAATAAAGGGTGGATAGATGTCCTGGTTTCAGTTAGAACAGAATTAATTTTCTTCCTAGTAGCTGGTGGAATGCTGTGTTTTGGCTTAGGATGAGAAGAGTGCTGATAACACCCCGATGTTTTAATTGTTGCAGAGCAGTGCTTATACCAAGCCAAGGACACCTCAGACTTTTGCTCTGTCCTGCCAACAGGCAGGCTGGGGGTGCAGTAAGAGCTGGGAGGGGACAGACCCAGGACAGGTGACCCGAACTAGCCAAAGGGGTATTCCATACCATCTGACGTCATGCTAAACAATATATAGGGGTGGCTAGCCGGGGGGAGGGGGCCGGACTGCTTGGGGTTAAGCTGGGCATCGGTCAGCGGGTGGTGAGCAATTGCATTGTGCATCACTTGTTTGTACATATTATTATTAGTAGTACTATTATCATCATTGTATTATTATTATTATTATTTTCCTGTCTTATTAAACTGTCTTTATCTCAACTCACGGGCTTCACTTTCCATTTCTCTCCCCCGTCCCAGAGAGGGAGAGGGGAGGGTGAGCGAACGGCTGCGTGGTGTTTAGCTGCCAGCCGGGTTAAACCACGACAGTAGTGGTTTGTCTTCTACTGGCTAGGTTGAAAAGGCAAAACCTATTTTATAAAATATTAGTAAGATCATTATTTTCATTTCTCACCCCTATGACACCCATTCAACAACTAGGGCTTCTTGCTATATGTCCCACCTGAACTTCAACATTTCACCAGAGATGGGGTGGATGAGGCACAAATATTTTTAAAGCTGGTAGTACAGGATAAAATTTTTCTATTTCTGAAGTCCTCTAATTTTTCATACCTTATCCCAGAAATCAATGGGATTTAAGTAATTTTATTCCTTAGCTTAATCTCTTAGCAATCTCTTAGCAGGTAATGTTAAGAGAACAGCTTTTGATGGGATCAAGCATTTAAGTTACTGTGTTGACTTAATTGTATTATACTTTTGTTTTATACTTTCAGTGTAGAAAAAGGAAGGAGAGGGGTGGGCTCTTGTGAAAATACCTGTACTCCTTAACAACTATGTGCACTGAGGCTCTGGTTCAAGGATGTGGTCAAGCATCACTTGTTGGTGGGTAGTAGAGAGTATCTTCTTTCCTCAGTGCTTCCACATCATTTTTTTAATATTTTATTTTATTTTATTTTATTTCTGCTTTTTTTTTTTTCTTCTGTCTCTCCCCCCCCCCCCCCCCCCGCCTGCCCCCCTTCTCTTTTCCTTTTAGTTAAATTATTTAATTAATAATGATTTTCCTTTAATAAATATTTTTCCTTTAATTAAATTATCCTTATGTCATGAGTTGTATTTTCCCTTTTCTCTTCCCCTTGTCTTCTGAGGAGCGGGAGTGAGAGCATGGTGGTGGTGAAGTTCAGCTGGCTAGCAAGGTAAAACCACCAGTTCTTCATAAAAATGCATGTTCTGTAGCTGCCTGAAGGCCTCAAGTTTATGGCTCTGACCAAGTGAGTGATACACAGAAGTGTTTCTCATTACCTCTTGAAAGAAAATGTCTGACAATATTGCATTGCTATACTTCTCATTTACATAGTTATTCCGAGTCCATACAGCAGATCATTAACCCTGAGAAACCTCTGAGAAGACAACACTCAAACAACAGTGTGAAGATCTCCCGACATCATTGTTTTGCTTGTACACTGCCTATGATAATTGTATCACTTTCAGGTTAATTACTTACCTGTAGGAAAAGACCATGATGCAATAAATGAACTCATTTCCCCCCCTTTTGAATTAACAGACTCTAAATGTTATGCAGACTTTTGCTCAGCCAAACCAATGGCACATTTTTAAGCCATTCAATTTTTTTTGTTATTATTTTTCTTGAAAGCTACTTTATAGTATTTATATTTATGTATTTATTCATGTATTTTACCCATAAAATCATTATTTTTACTGTCATTACTTACGGGGTTAATTTACTCAAATTTATTCATTAAAATTATTGTATTGACAAGAAATGTCATTTCAATGAATGCTGATCTTGTACTACAGTATTCATATCAAAATAATTCTTATTCACACTTGACAAATTCAGTGAGAACGAAACCCAGCCACCCTTTCCTATGAAATGAGCTGTTTATTTTACTTCTACCAGCTGTTCTGAAGGAAGGGCCTATATACTTTTCTGACATATGAAAAGTCCCACAGTTAAAACTGTATATTTATTGATTAGAAAGAAGTATATGATTTATCTTCTTGTGTAGTTATCCTGTTTGGTAAGATATCCGTTGTTTTGAGTGTCATGGTACTTAACGGTACAGTTTAGGGAGGCAGACACTACACTTTTGTCAGAGAGATCATTGCTGTGCACCAAACTTGTTGTGTAATCTGTGCTGTCTTCATGAACAATGAATGCTGTAACAAACAGGAAATTGCAGTTTTAACAAATGCTGATTATTGAGCTCCATTTGGAAGTAAGCTGGAGAAATGAATTTGTCCGTGTTCTACTGAAGGCTTTAAAAAATATGTCAATCTCTTAAATGTGCTTGATTCAATTATTAACTTGCATTAAATCTCGCGGAGTAGAACATGAATTTCAAGATATCCATGTAAGACAATTTATTAAAGGTTCACCTCTGTTTCCTGGTGTTGTGTTTCAGTTACTCTTTCCAAGTTTAGATATGGTGTCTACTTAAAAATTTTGCTGTTTTTATATATATACCAGTAGCATGTTTTTGATAAAACATTATTTGGCTGAAAACTCACTTTACTTGTTCTTTCATCACAAATTTAATAAGATATAGTATGCATTGTTTTTTGTTTATTTGTTTCTTTATGATAATAATTGTTGATGAAGCAACTAATTTGGAAAACCATTTCCAAACATGGGAAAGGCAGGGAGACTGGGAGTATTCAGCATGGATTTGTGATGGTGGAAATTGTGCTTAACCAACAACAGACTTCTACAATGAGGTGACTGGTGGATGAGCAGTGGATATTGCTTACTATGATTTCATTAATTCTCCTATAGACAGTTTCCTTTCAAGGTGGCTTGAAAACTGACTGAAACACCCAGAGGGCTGTGATCAGTGACCCACAATACAATTAAAGGCAAGTCACTAGTGGTTTACCCCAGAGGCTAATACTGGAGCAAATATTGGTTAACAGAATCATGAGTAACTTGGAAATAGGCTTAGCAAGTTTGCAAGTAGCACAAAACTAGGAGTAGAGATGGGCACACCAGATAGTAATCTTACCATTCAGAGGGATCTGGACAGGCTGGAGAATTGGGCTGAGAGAAATGACACGAATTTCAACGAAGAAAAGTGCAGAGTTTTACATCCATGGAGTAGTAACCTCATGCACCAGAACACACTGGGGGCCCAATGACTGGAAAACATCTTTGCAGAGGAGGACCTAGGGTTCCAAGCTGACCAAATGTTCCTGCAGCCAAGATGGCCAGATGCATTAGGCTGAGCTATGAAGAACACTGCCTACAAACTGAGGGGTGTGATCCTTGCCCTTTACTCAGCACTGAGGCCATCTACAGTGCTATGTCCAGTTTGTGTCTCTCTTGTACAAGATGGCAAGTCCAAAGCAGGGACACAAAGACAGTTAAGAGACATGAGTACCTATCATGTGAGGAAAGGCTGAGAGAACTGGGACTGTTCAGCCTGGAGAAGAGAAGGCTCAGGGGGATCTATGCATATAAATACCTGATGGAAGGGACTGAAGATGAAGGAGACAGATTATTTTCAGTGGAAACCTTTTTATTTATTTATTTATTTATTTATTTTTCCTTATGCAAAGCCAATTCATCTGTCTAAGGAGAGAGAAATGCAAATGTTGAAAGCATCAAAAGAATATAAATATTGTTATCTGATTGTTAATTGAAATCAAATAAATTTAAAATAATACATGGTTAAAGATAAAAGTGAGTACTACATTCTGACAATGAATGCAGTTATGAATCTGCAGGTTTATTTCAGGGATCAGAACTTAATGATGAGTGAGATTTGTTTATATTCTGTAAGATTAGTCGTTGTCTGAGGTACAGTCAAGCAGATGTGACATAACTGGTAAAAAAAAAATAGAACAATTCAGAAAATGCATGATATTTTCTTTGAGGTCATCCAGAAGGGCTATGAGGGCTGTTACTTTGAGATTTTCCTTTCCAGAAATTGAAGAAAGTAAATGGAATAAAATAATAAAATAAATATGTTTTTCATACACACACACACACACAAACAAAAACAAACAAAAAGAAAACAACAACTTTTTTTGGATAAAACAGTCTAAAGTTAAAAGTAAGAACATTTTTATTTTACGAACAGACTATATATGTAAATAATTGGCTTCTTTTATATTCTTGAGCATAAACTGTTCTCTAAAGAGAACTCATAGGTAGATAAATCTGCAGTATAGAGAAACAATAAATGTTGCTTCATCAACAATAAACTGAGATGTTCTTCAGACAAATAGCAGTTAATTTAATTTATGATGAAAAAATAAAACGAACAAACAGGCCCAAAAAAAAGTAAGAATTATATAACAAACAGCAGGTGACTGTATGAGTATTTCACTGCAATCTTAATGCAGAAATTAGAGGTATAGTGACAAATATTGCCTGAAATGTTCCTTTATCACAAGATAGAATTGTAGATAGTCTTACTAATTAATTAAAATTGAAAAAAAACAGACACCTCATCCTGTCCCAATGTTTATAAAAAACAGCAACAACAGCAACAAACAAACAAACAAACAAAAAAAAGCATGGAACAATCTTTCTACGTCTGTTATTTTAGGTCAGAAAGAGTGGCTTTAAAATATTTGTAAGCATTTGAGGGTTGATAACTAACAGCAACATGGGTTTTGTAGGGATGCCAGTTTTACTGAGCTATTATGTAAAACAATAGAACTGGTGACTCATTCTAATTCAATTCAAGTTCTGAAATACCATGAATTTTAGGCACCAGTTCTGACTTACCACAAGTTACAGAAACACAGTCTAGATCTTTACAGTTGGGGTATCATCCTAGAAATAGCAGATTTAATCTACAGTGATTGGTTTAATGTATTTTTCTTGGATTTGAGATAACTTTGGTAAATGATCTCAGGTTGAATAGACTGATAATTTCTTATGAAATCTATTAGTGTGACAAAAACACCTATTCATCCACAAATAATGTAATTTACTTATATTTCATGAATAACAACATTTTAACCTTCAAGTAAATTCCAGAATAATTGAAAAGTTCAGATTCCATCGAAGTGATCATTTTAGACCACATAGAGAAAAATATCAGTAGAGGTGAAATTAATCTCAAGATAAAAAAAAAAAAAAAAGCCAAATAGGTACTTCTCTCTTGGCCCATGTAGACTAAATGTATATAAATTATCTATAATATTTTAGGTACTCTGAGTTCTCTGTTGCTATCATAAGTACATTTAAAATTCTAAGTAGACTGCTGTTTCCCAAACTGTGATCCAGTAGCTCATTCAAACATATCTCTATAGAGCCATATGAATAGCATTAGTTATTAGGGTTTGCTTTCAGTTAAATGACTGATTGTAAAGAGGCAGACCACAGTTCATTTTGGAAAATGATAGGACTCATTAGTCTGAAATATTTGACTTAATTTAAATTTAAATATTACTGAAGATATAATAGAGTATCTGCCTCATCATACTTTTGAGCAATTGACTGAGAACAAAATGCCCAATTATTGTATATATATATATTATTCTATTCTTCATGTATTACAAACATTATCCTTTGTATAACACAAAATAAAACTTGGGACTGCTCTCACTTTAGTGTCTTTATCTTACTAGTTGTATAACAAAAGGCAGTACACTTGTCAGCGTAATGTTTCCTTCCAAACAAAGATATGTACCACTCCTACCAGAAAACAAGAAAATTAAACAAACCCCCTGTGTTTGACTGTATCAATATACTCCCAGACTTTCCTTCAGAGTGGTTTGGGATGTAAGGAAAATCTTTTGAAAAAACAGGGTTTGCTTCTTTGTCCCATTGTACTCTTTATGAAAGCAGTTTTCAAAGTTAACCAAGACATATTCAGAGGAAATTAGAAATAAATAATAATAAAATAATAATAGTAATAAAACACAAATATTGTTCTTAGAACAACGTAAGACCACTCTGAATTTTGATAATAGGAAATCAGAGAAATCATGCTAAGAAAATTTGACCCATAAGATATTAAAATTTTCTAACACTGATCAAAATATTTTATCTGAAAGTCTAAGAGTATTTTGATCCTCCAAGTGAAATGTAAAATCATGATATTCGTTAAGTTCTTTAATTTTTAGGAATAGAGCCTTAACATACAAAAGGTATGTAAAAGATTTTCCAAGGAAATCATACTGTGTTTAGTACCATATTTGGTATCTTTTTCACACTTTTAATTGTTAAAAAAAGAAAAAAAGAAGTGTTCTGAATAGTCTAAACATTTCCCATCTCATTAATGGACCATAAAAGAAAGCAAAAGAAAGAAATTAGAAACCCTAAGTGATACAAATGATACTTGTTAAATGTATGTTATAACATTTTAAAAAACATGGACCATACAATTTTTTATTTTAGATATTTGATGCTGCCAGTTTGAGGAGGCAACCTTCATCTAGGTATATTTGACATATTGGTGGAGTGTATGCATATTTTCTACCAACTGAAATTTGTGTTTTCTACACCTATGAAAAAAAAAAAAAAAGATATATTTTTGTTTTGTTTTGTTTTTCCTGTGTCCATCACACCACATTGTGGCTCAACCATTTTGTGTGTCAACAAAATGGTTGAGCCACAATGGACTTGAGTTTGCACTTAAAACATATTCAAATAAAAAGCCAGCCAAGTACCGCTATACAAATATAACTCTGTAAATTAGGTCATTGTGAAATAATTTACATGTGTCCTGACCTGGGGCTATACAATATTTCCCAACTGTCTGTCAGTGAAGACGACATTCTCATTTTCTTCTTTCATGTGCCAGCATACTTTTCCTTAGTTTCAGCCGGTTCCTGATCATCTAACCACAACTGTATGCATGTTGTCAAGCATTCCCTCCCTCCCTCCCTCCCTCCCTCCCTCCCTCCCTCCCTCCCTCCCTCCCTCCCTCCCTCCCTCCCTCCCTCCCTCCCTCCCTCCCTCCCTCCCTCCAATAGCAACCATCTGGGGGCCTTAAATATATCGCTGTTTTATAGCCCTCTGGATTTGAGTGGTTTTGTCTCACTATATCCAGTGGGAGTTGTTCCAGGTCCTCTGTAATATCCCTTAAAAAGTGTCTCAGAAATGCATCTCCTCTGTGAACAGAAGAAAGTAAATCGTGCTGAAGAAAGTGGATGGAAACTACCACAGGCAAATTCAAACATATTGTTTGGCTTGGAAAGTAAATTTCACTTATCACTAGGAGTTAATGTTTGCTGCCTAACAATCCTACATATTAATGCCAAGCAGAGTTATAAAGTACTTTTCTCATAGATTTTGACAATATTGATTATTGATTATTTGAATATTGATTACTCATTCCTGTAAAAGCTCCTGGCTTGCACACAGGAAAAGTACAAACAATCCTGCTTTGTAGTACTGACTAATTATCTGTAGGAACATATGATCAGTAGTGTCTCGGGCATAAGAGACAGTGGGAAGCAGGAGAAGAAGTGTTCCCAAAGTAGAATGACTCAGACATTTTGCTCAGAACAAAACTGGTATCTTGTTCTAGTGCCAGAGCGCAATTCCTGGCATTCTTCTGAGTGCTAGTTAGCATCAGCTTGCTGCTGTGCAGGGCCACATCAGTGAACAGGAGCCACTGGTTTTGTGCAGAGTGAAAATAACTACCCATGCATTCGTAATGGTTTTGGCTGTAATGATTTTAATGTTAAAAATGAATTATTTCTGTTGTGCAAAAAAATATAACTTTTTAAGCAGAATGACTGCAGATGTCTGTTAATAGCTTGTAGCATTCATAAGGATTTGAAAAACACATTTTGAATTCTGTTCTATAAAAGACTTGCCAGCCAATAGAAATTGCTTCTGACCACAAAAGAAATTATCATATATCTTCTTGAATTGAATAATCAATATATTACAACAAACAAACCAACAAAAAACAAAACAAAACAAAACAAAAAAAACCAACACCTGTTACGTTGACTTTACTTATTCTGATAAATTTCAGACATTTCTAGTGTTATTTTGCTTATACGCTTTAAAATTTCATATTTAAACATCCAATGATTGGCCTGGAATCAAACCTATAAATTTCTGTTCATAAAACAAAACAAAACAACAACAACAACAACAACAACAAAGCCAGCATAATAAAAGGAACATAAATGAGAAAATGTATAAAAGTCCAGTTTTCTGTTGTAAATCTTGATATTGATGTACTACAACTTTTAAAATAATCAAGTATTTTAATTGGAACATAAAAAACATAAAAACATAGCAGGGATTCTGAAGGTAGGAGTACATAAGTAACGATTTCACAAGACACAAACTAAACAATGAAAAATTTAAGAATTTTTAATGTAGGGAGGTGGTAATCTCATATTTGATGATGTCTTTTTACTGCTTGAAGCAGTGCTTAAAACAAACAAAAACTTTCAAGCTATTTTGAAATTTAGTTTACAACAACAAATAAGTTTGATGCTGTGACCACTCTACATGTATTACTTGCATTTGAAAAGTTTGCAGAACAAGAATAATGACAGTTTGCTTAGTTTGCTGGATTGAGACCAGTACAATATTTTAGTGGGGGAGAACTGAATTAATTATATTTGGATAAGAAGATAAATTGATGTAAAATTTCTTATACAGTTGGCTAAATTTTAAAGCAGTTGGTGTACACTTGTGGTGATATTTGATTCATTTCCTGATAGTGATAACTGAAAACTAAATTAGAAGACCCAAACTACTTACCTTTCTAATACTTTTTTTATTTTAATGCCAGTAATGAAGATTTACACTCACAGATTGGGAATCCTTGGTTTTACTGTTTTTTTTTTTTCTTGTAAGTGCAGCTGTATCCAGAATTGTCCTCACGTAAAGATAGGGAAAACAAATGAAAGAAAATATGCCCCATATATTTTATCAGTTAGTTGCAACAACTACTGCTTTTGTAAAGCTTTATAGGTGAGATGCACTTTTTTATAAATGTGGGCTGCATGTTACTTCAAGCAACATGCATTTCTTATTCTTCTGTTGGCTCACCAGAAGTAAATATAGCTAGATAATCCTGTGACACTGACTAATACTTGTATGTAACAAATACTTTTATGTAACAGAAGTGTAGAATACAAAGGAAGTTTTCAATATGGACTATGCACATGCATTCAGTAGGACATGGAGAAGAGGAAGATGTGATGAACTTTATTTCCGGGTATAATGAGGACCTTTGAGATGTGGAGTAAAAATATCTGGCATTATTTACATATATAAACCCAAGCTTCTACACAAAAAGATTATTTAAAAAACTTTATCTCTAATTATGCTAAGTGATATTTACAGAAAATGCTTATCTGCTGTATTAAAACTACAGACTAGACCTTTCCAGTATGTAGTCAGGACAATAAAATCAACATATTTTGTATGGAACATGAAAGAAAATAAGGCATTGGAAATAAAGCAGTTGAAAATATGTAAATAAAGACTCTTATCTTTTTCATATTACTTTAGCTACCAAAAGCAGGTTCAGTTACAACTGAAGGTTTTTAGAACTAACAGGTTATTAAAACTAACACAAGAGAATAATAGAGGATGCTTTCTAATCAGACTGAAATAATAAATCAGGGTGGCAGTGACTTGTACACTAATGCAATTGTTGTTCTAAGATGGGAGCTTTTTATTTCTGTAGACCAGCATACTTGAAACACATTTTAAAGTAAAAATGTTGCATCATAATCTGAGAAAACTTACATTTTTCTTCCTTGGAAAATAACAGATTTTCACAAAGACTGGTTGTTTAAAAACATTTGGTGAAATTTTTCTGTATAAAAGGTATACTCTCTCCCCTCCTGTACTTGCATAGAGCTGTAAATGTAATAATTGTATTATTACAGTGGCATATTTTTCCAGCAACAGCATGACACTAGCCATCCTTTTTCACAATGAGGTCTAAAGGCCAAATGATTCACCAGAAAGTGATAATATATCTGGTGACCGTTCATTAAGGTCTATGAAAATTTTATCAGAAACTACATTAGGGTAAGGACATATAAAGAAGCTAAATATTAGGCTAGAGTATAAGTTTATTAGGTACCAACCGTTTCATAACAATTATCTATTCACATATCATGTCTGCCTGTAAATACTCTAAATGCAGATAGCTCATCTCTCTGTCATTAAAAAAGTCCAAGTCAATTACTTCACATTTGCAGGAAATACAAGTGGCTACACAGCATGGAATAGTTAACTTGTGAAAACTGGTATTGCATCCATTCCTCGGATACCATATAATACTTTTCAGTTTTACTTATTTATTTATTCGGAAACTTCAAAAAGAAAAAGGACCAATTCCTTTCTGCCCTGTGCCTGGACCAAAGACATTTGAGTTTCTGCTGCCATGTTTTATGCTTTTATCTGTTGTTTGTCCAAAAAATTTTGAATCTCATCTCAGTGTTGAGAAAAGTTTTATCTTTAGACATTAGATATGGGTTTATGTGAAAACAAATTTTACCCAAATTCAGATTACATTGTTCTCTGTTTTAATGTGAGTGAGTAGTTTTACAGGGCTCTGAAAATAACATTTCAAAAACTAAATAAAATGTAAAAGTATATAGTAATAATATCCTCTTGTTAGCATGACTATTTGCAACTGAACACAAAGTTTAAATCTTAATTATACATTTCAGTTTTTGTCATTTTCAGTTTTAAAATGTCATATTTAAGTTTTAAAATATCATATTACTAACAAGAATGTAATTTTACATAATAAATTTATGAAGGGAATGTAAGTAACAAAAATGTGTATACCTTAATGTTTCTAAGTCCCAAGTGCTTGGTAAAATGCAAATTAATATTGAAATAATAGCTTCCAGCCATCATACGCTGACTAGTACAGAGTTTAATTTTTTATGTCCCTTGAAATAGAAGAGCAGGTACATCTGAGGGTCAGAATTAGAAATAAAAATACTCGAAAAATTATCCTAATATAACAAGTTTGTCTGTTGGCAGTTTAGAATTTCATTTATTTTTCTTTAATGAAACAGCTTTTTCACAGCAGAGACCAAGTAATGCTGGGAAGAATACAGTATACATTAAAGTATTCAGAGCTCTATAGTTTTAGTCATGTTTTTTTCATAATAAATGAAAATATCTTATATTTTTATTTTAATGTTTTTCATAATAAATAAAAATACATTATATTTTTATTTTAAACTTAATTGCTTATCTGTGCTCTTCATTTTACCTTTTCAGTAATTACTTTCCAGTCCTCTGTAAATTTATCCAGTCTCATACTATACATTGGATGGCTTTACTTAATGAATTAGTCTAATGCAAACTGAAAGATCAGAAAGCAAATGATGCAGCTGGGAGTTCAGTGGTAAGTCGGAAATGGTCAACACTACAGGACGTCTCAACATTTATTTATCATTACGAATAGAAAGATGATCTTGTAATTTAGGACATGAGTTAAAAATGTGGGGAAGATGCCAAGAATAAAGAAATGAAAATATTTTTATGCGGATTTGAAAATACTCCATGCACAGAGCAGAGCTGCACTTGCTCAGCTATGCAAGTACATGTATAGCCAAGAAATGTCAGTGCTTTCATAATACAGAATTGACTTGTACCATCCATCAACCTAACTACGTTTAGTATAGATCTACATGTGACAATAAAACTCCATAGTCACGCTGAAATACAGAAAGTTGTTCCAAATTTTGTTGTTGATATTGCTGTTATGTGACAGGAACTAGAAAAGAAGTATCAGAGAGTTTAGAATATCAAGCACCTCATGCAGCTCTTAGAGATAGGGATTATCTTCAGAAGCAAAAATAAAGCAGATTCATCCATTCAGTAAACTAGAGATTTCATCCTATTTTCTGAGGTCTCGTGTATGTTCTGCACCACGTGGTCAGGAGACTTTTATCAATATGTTAGTGGTCTGATTATAGAAAGAGCCCAGTGTAGAGGAGGTGAATTAATATAAGTTTTTTTCTAAGAGATTGTGAAACACTAAATATTTGAACATAGATGAGTTTTAGAGTGCTTTCTGTCTTCTTCTGGAGAGGATTTTAAGAATTTTATTATTATTATTATTACTATTTTTAAGTTGTAAAGAAATAAGATTGAAGATCTTGGTTTATTCTTAATCATACTTTAGATATTCCAGCACAAAAATGTATATTCTTATACACATACACAGATTATCAGAAGATACCATTAATAGAACATCTTTATTTATAGAATATTTTGTTTTAGAAACAAAACAGAAACAAAATGAGAGGAATTTGGAAAATCTTAGCTGAGGTGCTAACACTTGTCATAGTCTATGTCTGGTTATAGGTGTTCATCCCTTTCCTCCTTTAACATGAATGAGTGAAGTAAACTAATGATCGTATTATTAATTGTTATCTACAATAATCATGACAGTGAAACAGGAAGTCAGAGAGTTTACTGTCTGATAAGAGGCAGTCCTCTTAATTTTTTTGTGACACTTTTGCATCCTGATCCTGCTGTAACTGTGGCCCAGCAGAATTTATTTGTTAAATACCACAGTAAAGATAATAGACATTGCTTGATACACTTTCTTATGAGAAAGCTATAGGGGATATTTTATTATTTTTTTCCAAAGGATAATGTATTGGAAACCTATAGGGAGACTGTTTTGCAGTTCAGAATTTCATTCATAAATTTCCACCTCTTTCAATATTTCTTTGTATAACTGACTAACAGTAACTTCAAATTTGGGGATTCACATAATAAACATTTGGTTTCTGTTACATTTCACCAAATAAAATTGTTGCAGAAACAGCATCCTCTCCATAAACATGAAAATAGCACTAAAAACAACGCTCCATTTCAAAATTCCTACTCCGAATAACATGGACTTACAGCCAGAGAAATACATTGGCTTATTTATGAATTAGAATAATATTTACACTCAGAAAAATGTTGTAGACAGGTCCTTTAGCCTTTGCACAAACAGTTTAGGTAACTCAGGTGAGGAGGTGAGGAGGCCTTTTTTTTTTTTTTGAACATAAAAAGTAATTTTGGGCCTTAGGTTTAGGACTTAGGCAGTGATTGTGAACCATATTTGATATCTAAGAGTTTATTAATTATTTCTCTATTTCTCTGTGTTCCTTTCTTTTTTTTTTTTTTTTTTTTTCTTCTTTTTTTTTTTTTTTTCAAGACCTTTCTCAGATCCAGCCTTCATAGTTAGTGAAGGGTGTTGTGCTGTGGGTTTTCTGGCTGATATAGATATAGATGATATAGAAAATCCAAATCTGTATTGTGGTTGAATCCTGTAGGTGAGCACCAGAGTTAAGTAGTTGTCAAGGTGATACGACAGTATCTCTTCTTCCATGGTTTGAATTAAGCGGTCCACATTAGTAAGACATTCTTGTTTTTAACGATTTCTAAAAAGGTTAATGAAATAACAAAATATATCATTTAATCACATCTCAGCAGGTTTTGTGAACTTGGATACTGTTGCGGCAAGTCGCAGAATGGCTGGGATGAGTCATACAATTCTGTCTCCATTCTTGGCAACATGGTCCTTCACGGTGAGTCATGCTCTAGGGAGGTTGTGGGAAGAATCACAGAATCATGATCTCTGATGAAAAATAGCTCTTCTGTTTATTTGCTAATTTCCAAATGTGAAAGGTCACAGAGACACTTGGTCTTTCAATGAGACAAGCACTGTGCTATGTCTAGGAAGAGTTTCAAGTAGTCTGTTGTGGGAAGGGAAAAGAACCACAGTAAATGAAAATTGAGAAATGAAAAATTGTCCTTCAGCCAAGGTCCAGAAGCATGTTTTCCAGCCTTTCTGCTCTATCAGATAGGAAACCACTGATTTCTTCTCTGTTGTGCTCAACCATATAGTGTTCAACTTGTGGTTGAGCACTATATGGTTGAGCACAACAGAGAAGAAATCAGTGGTTTCCTATCTATGTCAGATAAGCTAAGTGAGGACGACAGCTAGAGCTTAGAGTAAGAAGTGTCCCATAGTAAAGAAAAATCAAATAAAATGTGACTACCCACTTGTGAAACTGCATGTGGATACTGGTACAGTTACTCCAGTGAAAGAAAGACACTGAGTTGAGTCCAGCAGAGCACCACCAAACAAGTAGAGGAGCTGCAGTACATGATGTTCAAGGAGAGGTTGAAAAGTACATCTTGTTAGTGCAGGGAAGGAAAAGCAAAGGGCCAGGGGGAGTCTTTCTGTTGTCTGCAACTGCCTGAGGAGCCCTTATATGGAAGAAAGAGCCCAACTCTTCTTGGAGGTGCACAACAGCAGTGCAAGAGACAATTGGCACAAGTTACATTTAAGAAAAATCTAAGAACATCAGAGGATATTTCTTGCTCTGCCTCAGAATTTAGTCCTGTTTTTAGGTGAAGGTTGGACTGGATTAATTCAAACATGACTTCTGTGGTGGTTTTACCCAGCTGGGCAGCTGAACTCCACCACAACTGCTCTCACCTGCCTTCTGAGAAGAGGGAAAGAAGAAAATATTCTCGAAAGAAAGAAAGAAAGAAAGAAAGAAAGAAAGAAAGAAAGAAAGAAAGAAAGAAAGAAAGAAAGAAAGAGAGAAAGAGAGAAAGAGAGAAAGAGAGAAAGAGAGAAAGAGAGAAAGAGAGAAAGAGAGAAAGAGAGAAAGAGAGAAAGAAAGAAAGAAAGAAAGAAAGAAAGAAAGAAAGAAAGAAAGAAAGAAAGAAAGAAAGAAAGAAAGAAAGAAAGAAAGAAAGAAAGAAAGGAAGGAAGGAAGGAAGGAAGGAAGACCCACCAAATCATGGGTTGAGATAAGTGTACTTTAATTAAAGAGAAATGGAAGAGGGAAAAAATAAAGTAACAACAACAACAAAACAAAGAAAAAAACAAAAACACAACACAACAAGGGCTGCATGGAAGCATGCAGAGAGAGGAAAGAAATCACCCTCTACTTCTCATCAATAAGTGGCCATGTCTGGGAAGCAGGACATGTTTTCATAACTAGAACTCCCTCTCTCCTTCCCCTTTACCACCATTTATTGCTGGGTGTGACATCACATGGTATAGAATATCATTTGGTTGGTTTAGGTCAGCTGCCATTCCCATATCCCCTTCCCCAACTCCACCCCCAGCTTACTGGTTCATAGGTGATGGTGGGGGGGGGAAGGGGTGGGTGTCCTGATGTGGTGCCAGTATTGCCCAGCAATAAACAAAATGCTGGTGTGATAACAATGCTGTTAAAGCTACATGTGCAGAGCACAGCAATGTATGGGCTGCTGGAGGGAAAGTTAACTCTACCCCAGCCAGACCCAGTACAAGTTCCAAGCAGAGCTGTCCTAATCTGAAGTTCTGATGATCCTAATACATGTAAAATTTTGACCCTCTTAAAATATTTAAACTCTACTTTTCGATATATATCACATGCCAACAGAGTCATCACAATAAAAATAACAATATTATTCATAATGAAATATGTTTTAAAATAGTGTAATTTTTCTGCAGGAAAAAAAAAAAAAAAAAATCATCAAAGAGAGCTCTTCTGCATAATATGTTTCAGTAAAATGTTACTTATTGGCACAAAGAGAAATGCAATATTTTGGTACAAAGAAAGAAATCATTGATTAAATAATGTTGAGTCTGTCAGGTTTTCACAAGGAAAGATATTTTGTATGCTTCATTTAACTGCAGAGTATCACAGAATCACAGAATTGTCTAGGTTGGAAGAGACCTCAAGATCATTGAGTCCAACCTCTGACCTAACACTAACAAGTCCTCCACTAAACCATATCGCTAAGTTCAACATCTAAAAGTCTTTTAAAGACCTCCAGGGATGGTGACTCCACCACTTCCCTGGGCAGCCCATTCCAATGCCTCACAACCCTCTCAGTAAAGAAGTTCTTCTTAATATCCAACCTAAAACACCCCTGGTGCAACTTTAGCCTGTTCCCCCTCATCCTGTCACCAGGCACATAGGAGAATACATGTAGACAAACCTTTACCTAGCTACAGCCTCCTTTGATGTGCTTATAAAGAGTGATAAGGTCGCCCCTGAGCCTCCTTTTCTTGAGGCTGAACAAACCCAGCTCCCTCAGCCGTTCCTCATAGGACTTGTTCTCCAGACCCCTCACCAGCTTCATCGCCCTTCTCTGGAGTTACTCAAGCACCTCGATGTCCTTCTTGTAGCGAGGGGTCCAAAACTGAACACAGTACTCGAGGTGCGGCCTTACCAGAGCTGAGTAAAGGGGGACAATCACCTCCCTAGCCCTGCTGGACACACAGTTTCTTATGCAAGCCAGGATGCTGTTGGCCTTCTTGGCCACCTGAGCACACTGATGGCTCATATTCAGCTGACTATCAACCAATACTCCCAGGTCCTTCTTCGCCGGGTAGCTTTCCAACCACTCATCTCCCACCCTGTAGCTCTGCTTGGGGTTATTGCACCCCAGGTGCAGGACCTGGCACTTGGCCTTGTTGAACTTCATGCAGTTGACCTCAGCCCGTCGGTGCAGCCTATCCAGATCTTCCTGCAGAGCCTTCCTACCCTTGAGCAGATCAACACATGCACCTAACTTGGTGTCATCTGCAGTATCACTCCATGTACTCCATGTACTTCACTGATAGTTTGAGGAGCAATTAAATGCTTTTTCTGTCATATTAATAATGTCACTATAGCATTTTCATAAATGTTATAGATTCTGAGTCAATTTAGCTTTATAAGATTTAATTATGGGGCTAATAAAAGGCAAGTAAACAGCACTGGGTGCATGGGCAGTCTGGGCTCCTCCAACATTCACACACGTTACATCAGGTGGCTGGTTTTTATGCTCCTAGGCTAATACATATTCATTGCTACTTCTAGAAAAGGCAGGGTTATCATAATTAGTTCCCGGAATCTGAACCCTCCCACTGGCGCATGCACATCAGTCACTGGTGGTCCCTCTAGGGGTCGCTCATGCTGGAGGCTCGTAGTCTTCCTCCCAGGCTTTGTCCTTGTCCTTTGTCCATCTTGGCTGGATATCAGAGACTTGTGCAGTGTCCCGTGCAAGCTTTGTCTTTTAGTCATCCTTCAGCTTCCCCTTTCTCCTTAATCTCTTGGCCAGATATCAGAGACTTGTGTAGCATCCCATGCAATAGTCACAATAGCTAGCAATTATTCTGAATGCCCCCCCCCCCCCCCCCCAGATATCAGAGACTCAAGGTTTGCCCTTCAAGCCCTATATTGACACGAATTGCTGGAACATTCCTTACATAAAGATATACAGATATATTTACAACAGCAGCAGATATGACATAAAGATCGAAAGACTGGGACTTGAATTGATGTCATCTCTTATGCTTCTAGGAAGATAAATCCATGTTTGTGCTTAGCAGCAATGAAGTCTATGTTACTTTGTGGTCCTAGGTTTTTGCAACATATCCGGGTACATGTCTGTGTCTAAACGGTGATACATTATGAACAAAACCCCACAGTTGTAGAGATTTTGAGGAGAATGTTTTTTCCTCCTGAGGAAGGGCTTGTGTCAAATAGAAGTTAAATATGGCCACTCTTCACCTGCTGTAGAAACAGCTTGAATAAACTTCAAGTTTAGTAGTGCACCTGCCATCACAAGCACAGCGCATTCCTTCTGCATTGTTTTACAGCGTCCTTAACACTTTTTATTTTTTATTTTTTTTAAGCACTGAAGTCTAAACACTTAATGGCGACTGATCTCACTGCAGTCACCAAAAGTGGACCCAAAATGAAATATGGTTGTTACCAAATCCCAGGCTCCCCCATCAGCTGAGATTAGGTTCTAATTTCCATGGAAAGATTTAAAACGAGCCTTAGCTTTTGTCTGTTGTTACAAAGAAGCAATTGTTGACCAACAAAACCATCTCCATTACTATCTGTAGTCACAGAAGTTCATGACTGTAGGAAAACAAATTACTAGAATGTCTCTGAAGACAGAGGGACACCATAAAGACATTTTGGCATGCTTAGGAAGTTTTTACTTCTTAGTGTTTACCTTTATTAAATGATTATCTTTACTTTTTACTGACAGACAAAAATTTACAAATTAGAAAGAAAGTGTCTTTAAAAATTATGTTCTCTGTTAAGCCTACTACAATGGCAAAAACTAATATTAAATTTTATTTATTTACTATTAAAAAAAATAAAAATCTTGATATATATATATATTTTAATACAGTATGCTGTTTGATTTTTTTTTTAGGGGTTGACACCTATTTCTAAAAAATGATCTTGAATAATCACTCACAATAACCTATTTTATAGGTTTCATACACACAAAAAATATTGAATTGTTCTACATAGACATGCTAAACTATATAATATTCAAACTTCACTGTCTATATATCTGCTGCAGAAACATAATTTAAATATTAGTTTATATACTTTCATTTCATTTAACTGAATAAGGCAACTTCTATTTTTGTAGTCGGTATTGTACAGATTTTTGTTGTTTGTTTTAGACAATGTAAGGTGAAAGATTGATTTGTCATAGTTTCTTATTTACCAACAGTTTAATGACATGGAAATACATCCTGTATTTATTTCACAGAAATTGCCTGTTTTGTTTGTTTCTGGAGATTGTCAAACACATATCAGTTTTACTACCTTAATTTCTAATTGGTTTGGGCTGTTCACTTTTAAAATGGGATTAGTTATCTCTATTATTTTTGTGATTAAAAATTTTACTTTTATCTATCATAGACATAATATTACATTGTAGTACAAAAAGATGAAAGAATAGTTACCGGGGAAGTTCTGAGTTTGTTTTTTTTTGTTTGTTTGTTTTTGTTTTTGTTTTTGTACTTAATACTGTGATTAGCCAACTATATTAATATTCATAGGTCAATGTATTAACTACTTCTAATTTCATACACAGAATAGGAACTCAAAACGTGTTTCAGAGTCCAATAAATGTTTTTTAGGATTGATTTAGCTTTTCTGAGAAATAAGGATTATATAGTTACACTTGTGAATGCTGTTTGTCTTTGCCGCTACCACTTTAATAACTTACGAATCCTTTTTCATTGGAACCTGATTGGCTAAAAATTCCAATTGTATGATAGATGTACAAGTTTTTTGAAAGGCATCACACAGACAGGGGGAGAAATTTGAATACATGTCCAGTGGCAGACAAGCTGAAATGTGAGTATGTTTTCAGTTAGTATTGTTCTGCTTGACCTACTGGTTGGTTATCAGGTGTAGTCATGAGAGCCATGTGGTAGTTCAGAGTCTATATGAATGTGCCATCTTCCACTTAGTTAATAAATTATTTGTAGTTACTGGATGAAAACTGAGGTACTACAAAGGATTACTGAAGGATCTGTGCTATAACTACAGTAATACCAGTGTTTAAGTTTGCTTGTTAAAAATACTATGAGTAGCTTCAAGTTATGAGTCAGACACTTTGCCACTGAGTGACAGACACACTTCCTGTGCTGCTTCTCTGCCTGGGGTGCAGTACATGAGTCAGATTTTGTGTCTTGGAATCTGATGTAGCCACTGTGTGGTTATTAATTCATATTTCTCAAAAGGATGTGCATAAATGATTTAATAGCTTTGAAATGTCCTTTCTTTGCCTGTCTAAAGATGAATAATTTCCATGGAGACCTCTTTAAAGCTTTTATGTCTTGAATAAATAGCAGTTATGAAGTGCTGTGATTCTCTTGTCAGTCAGTAAATGATCCCTTTAGCTGTGAAGCTTCTCATATGTTACACATTTTCAAGCCCCACCTACTCTGAATAGTTTTTCAGTAAATATAGAAATTCTATAACACCTTGTCACCCATGACAAATATGCTTATCACTGACCAACAGTTTTCAAGGTAGCAGGTGGGTCAGATTACCATGTGACCATAGCCACAAAACTTAATTTAATTAAAAAAAAATCTTACATCAGTTTTTATATCTTAATGTTCATATACCAGAAGATTAAATTGGGCTCAATGAAAAATACACAGGTTTTGAGTTAAGGCCTTTAGGAAATTATTTATTTTCATTGCTTGCTTTTTTTCATTCTCAGGTTTATATCTAACTTATTTGGCAGTTTTTTCCTTCATAGGAAAGCAAGGTTTTTTATTTTGCTGTTGTTTTCTCAGATAAGAAGTGTAGGACAGAAAGGCACAAAATCTTATGTAACTCTATTCATTATGAGCTTGTTTCGGAAAGCTTGTTACAGTGTGTGACTTTCACACTGTAAGAGATCACATTTATTATTGATAGATGTTCATGACTATTTCTGAGAAATAATATCTGGACTTTGCTCTTTGAGTTTTGATTTATTAATTCATTCTACTTAACATGTAAAGACAGATGTTTTTATTTTACACAGGAAATATTTTAGATGCTTTGCTTTGGGAGGAAATTATCTGCACAAAGAAAGCAACAGCTATTAACCAGATTCCACTCCCCCTATCATATTTGCATTAGCTGTTATTTATTTTTTTTTATGTTGTACATCAATAATTCTTATTTCAACAACAACAACAATAATAATAATAATAAACTAAATAGAATAAACAACCTTTCCTGTCATTTAGTTTTTCAGGTAAATTTATTTTAATTATGTGAAAGAAAATGATAATTGCTGAGAATAACTATGCTGCACTGGTTTTGAGGCAGTCAGGACTTTCAGGCATGTGAATAAAACAGACAAAAACAAAGGAGCTTCCAGAAATGTAAATAAGTAAGTTGTATCTGTGATAGCTTTACTTTATATCTGAAAGTAAAAGGTATATAAATTTCAGTTGCAATTTAGATGTGATAACTATATTTTCACATAAGGTTTTGGTGATAAATGCTAAATATCCCTCAGAAATGACTGTTTTCATGAATTGTTTGACTTGAAACCAATGCAATAATTGAAAGAATCACATGACGTAGATAATATAAATGAAATAAAGGTTTGGTTTGGAGGTCTACTTCAATGATTTATCTGCAGGCTACAAAATGGTTTTAAACTTAATTTGAAGTTGACTATAAACTGTCATTGTAGCTTATTAAATGTTTATTCATACAGGAACATTTACACACTAATGCAATACTGCAATAATACTTTGCAATTATGCAAAACTAATGCATTAATACACAATTAATGCAATATTTCTTTTATATATTTATAGACATGTATGTATGTGTTTCTGTGATTTAACTAATTTAATATAATTGTGCATAAGACTTTTTATGCTGAGGACCTTTAGTTGGATACAGCCAACCAAATGATAAGAAAAGTGACTCAAGATTCAAAAATTTCCTTGCCTTTGTCATATCAATTAACATTATTACACTTTTTTTTTTTTTAATAAAAAATCTAGAAAAAAATAATCAATGCTAATTTATCCTATAAATATTACATGCTTAGGGGGAAGCTTCCTTTGAGACTTCGAGCTTTTTTCCAAATTGAATTATTTTTCTGAGAAAAAATAATAAATAAATAAATAAATAAAATAAAGAAGAGCATACCTTTTGTCTTGGTCAAGAAACAATTGTTTTTTAAATAAAACCAATTTACATTCCTCTTTTTTTCTCTCTCTTTTTTTTTTTTTAATATATATATATATAGAAATAAGTAGATGAATATTTCAAAGAATTTTCAGTCTTTGAGTAAATATTTTGTTAATTTACTTAGGCAAATAGGTAGAAACATTATTTTGTTGACAAGATGAAAAGAAAAATTATATTTGAATAATGGTCATCTGATTAGTGATGTCAAATTTGGTTAGTATTACAAATGAAAATATTACATTGCATGTCTTTAAAATTATCTTTTTTTTTTAGCTTCACCTGGCTACTTTTATGTATGAGTTTTCTTTAGTTACACCTAAGCACAGTTGATGAATTTCAAATTGCAAAAATAAGTAAAGAAAAAGAAAGTGAAGTAGACAAAAACTAAAGATCTGGAGGATTAAAACATCAATTTTTAAAAGATATAATTTTTTGTTGTTGTTGTTCTTTTTCAATACTCTGTTTCAACTGCACTTCTGAAGAGGTTTTACTACTCAGTAGCTCTTGGAAAGTGTTCTCCTTATACTAATTGAAGTATTATTTCACTAGAGCATAAGACTGTGAAGCACATACTAGTAAGAAGTTAGGTAATGTTATACAAGAGACTACATCAAACTTAGTATAAATCACTCATATAATATAAATCATAAGTATTATAATAATGAAATTGATGTTTTAATATTAAGTACAGAAAAAGAATCATGGAATCACAGAATGGCTTGGGTTGGAACGGACCCTAAAGATCATCTAACTCCAACACCCTGCCATAGGCAGGCATACCACTAGATCAGGCTGGCCAAGACCCCATCCAGACTGGCCTTGAACACCTCCAGGAATGGGACATCCACAGCTTCTCTTGGCAACCTGTTCCAGCACCTCACTACCCTTACAGTGAAGAATTTCCTCCTAATGTCAAATCTAAATCTATCCTCTTTTAGTTTAAGACCCTTGTCCTATCATTATCTAGCCGAGTAAAAGTCCTTCTCTGTCTTTTTTTATAAACCTCCTTTAAGTATTGACAGGCTTCAATGAGGTCTCCCCACAGCCTTCTCTTCCCCAGGCTGAACATCCCCATCTCTCTTTGTTTCTTTGCAGAAGAGGTGCATCAGCCCTTTGTTTATCTTTATCTTATCTGGACCCACTCTAACAGCCCCACATCTTTCTTGTGCTGGGGGCCCCAGAGCTGGATGCAGCACTCCAGGTGAGCCTTACGAGGGCAGAGTAGAGGGGGACAATCCCCTCCCTTGATCTGCTGGCCATTCTGTTGCAGGATGCAGTTGGCCTTCTGGGCTGCAAGCACACACTTCTGGCTCATACCAAACCTTTTGTCCACCAAAGGGCTTTACTACTTAGTCTCCAAGACATATAGTTTACCTCTAAGACCAGAACTGCAGCTGGTATTGTTGAAAACTGGGGACTGCCATGATGAAAGTGTTCTGACAGACTGAGACTGCAGGTAAATTACAAGACTTTGAACATGCACTTCTTTTTGCTCAGCTACTTGACAATTTACCTGTCAACAATGTTAACTCAAGTATTTCTCACGTATCAGGCCTTACTTACTTACAGTCCTACACTATACTGTTCCTTCTGATAGTCACAATACAGAGTGGTTCTTAGTTTCCATATCAAGATACAGGCTTGAGACCTGTCCAGCAACAGTGCACCAGTGTTATCACACTCTGTTATGCTGGAATTGGTGTCCATGTATACTGTTTGTGTGGAGCAAAACCATTTTGATTCAAAGATTCTGACCTTTTTAAAGGTTGGACCAGCTTGTCAGTACTGGTCAGTTCTTGCCCTCTGTGTGGTTTGTACCAGTTTGCAAGCTGGGTACCTGACTGTAGATTGGATCATCTGATGCCTTCAATACTGTTGCAGACTGTTATCTTCGTCTTACTGTTTTTGAACAACCTGCCAAAGAGGCAGGTAATGCAAGATATTTCATTTTTTACCTAAAATCAGGTAGTCCTGTACTGTACCTGTGTGCCAAGCAAACAGACTGTGTTCTGTTTCTCTTTTAAATCAAGCAGGTTTAAGATGGATGCAAGGCAAATAGGATGTGTTTCTCATACAGGTCTGTCATTTGGTTTTTAGATAAATGCAAAGGCCTTCCAATTTCTAATATCAACAGAAGCTCTTTCTGTTTAAAGCATGTACTCTAAATAAACTAATTTTCCTTAGGTCATCAGTGTCACAAGCACAGAAAGTTTGATGATAAGGAACAGAGGACTATGAGGACAGCCTATTTCAGTTAACAGACCTGCTATTAAAGCAAATAATTTTTTAGGTCCAGAACTGAAGTATTTCCTTCTGTTTTAAAAGGATCATGTGCAGAATCCTTTTCAACTTTTTCTCTGTACTGGAGGAGTACACAATTTCAGTTTCATCAGACTCTTTGGCTTATTTTAAGCACATCTAACTGTAAGCACGTGTTACATTATGTGCTTACACATATAACACTAGCACATATAACATAAAGTACATATAACTGTAAAACTTATACTGGCAAGGAGGCAGCAGTTCTTTGACATTATGTAGTAATCTCTATATAATTTTGATGTTTAGTGATGTTTTCTTATTATTTTGCTGCACTCTTTCCTAAACTAAAAAATATTCAACATTATTATCATGAATGTGAAAGAAGAGGAACTGATTCCTCTAGTTCCTCCTGAAGGAGGTCATCTTGCTTCAGCATCATTTTACAGGAGAACGGATATTTAAAGTAAACCATTCTGCTCAAGACTAGCCATTTACATCTGTACTTGTAAGACAATTACAGGGAGCCTGAAGACAAGTCCCATGTACATTTATTTACTTGAGCATGACTTAAGGCTGCTGCATATCTCAGCTTCCCATTCATTTGGTCTCTTTTCTCTTTTGGGATTTGTGTGAGTAACATGGGGAGGAATATTTGTCCATTTTGGGAGGGAAAGTGGAAGGTTTTTTTTGGAGCTTGACTGAAGTAGTGGCTCTGATTATGCTGCTGAACTTCTTACTAATTCTAACTGCATGAGAAGTGCTAATGTGCTCACAGTCTACTATATTAATACATCCTAAAAATTAGAATGTTCAGTTAAGAATTATAGTTAATCTTTCATAGTTTTAAGAGATTTTCAGTCTAGTATTTTTAACAAGTTAATTAATTAATATGCGGTATTTCCATTATTACTTTTTGCTTTGTTTAGTTGAGTGTTTTCATGAATTTTATTGAAGAAAATATCCAGTGGTATATAAGATCAGGTTAAGGTAAATCACCAGGTACTATTCTCATAAAATAAATTATCTTTTACTTATTAATATATTAAGACTGAATTCAGTTAAAAAAAAAAAAAAAAAAGATGCTGACATAAAAGCCTTTTAAAAAATAAATATAAAAAGAAACCCTTGTGTTCTCAGTGTTTTGTCACTACTGTTTCTTTTCATATTCTTCCATTTTTAAACTAAAATAAAAAGTAGATTATTGTTATTATTATTTTTTTCTCCTTTTTTTTTTTCCTTTTTTTTTTTTTTCTTTTTTTTTTTCTTTGCTTAAACAGAATATACAGCAAGACAGACATTTTCTTTTTTGGGGAAGTTGTACCTTCCTTCCTTCAGACGATTCATTGCTTCATTATTGATTCATTAACATATTCCTAATATGCTTAATTGCAGGAGGGCAGCAGGGAAGGAGACAAACACGAGCAAGGGCATGTCTTGCCTTGGCAGGTGGTATTGCCTGGCTGCTGTACCAGCAGGTGGAGGCAGTGGCCGGATTCATGGCAAGGGGTTCCTTGGTTAGCAGGAGTAGTGTGGGCTGGCAAAAAAAGCCAGCCTCATCAGAGAGTCCTATGAGAGGACAGCTGGAGTCATTGGTCAGAGGATGCAGCTTTTTGCTAATTATTGTGTTAAGCACAGACCTTGCATTGTGTTTCTAAAGGCCGGCTTTTTCTCCTGCTGATAACTCTGGCACTAACTTTATTGGCACACAGATTTGAGTAACAGTTGAACTGAGTTTTCACAAATCCTAACTACATTAGATATTTCACTAAGAAGTGTTTTCAGTCTCTGTGTTGTTTTAAAATCATATTATTATGACTTTTTTTTTTTCTTTCACACTTTGTAAGTGTGAAAGTGTTAAATACATGAGAAGTCCTGCTTTTGTCTTTTTAGTTTCTCTAAAAAGGACTTATCCACCTGTGGTTAATAATTATTTTTTCTCACACTACATTTAGATTTGTTTTTTGTAGTTACTTCATACCAGACACACCAGTTTCTAAGACTATTGAATTATTTTCTACATTTTTTCAACATGCATCCTCCTTGCCAAAATGGTTATCGAGAAACTGCTTTCTTCTACTCAAATAAATAAATATATTTATATATATTATATTATGCTATATATTACAAATGCATATATATACATATTTGATCTAAAATATAAATAGTAATAAATTAAAACTTTTCCTATAGTAATTTAACTTGGTTATATTCTGCATTCTTTATCTTTATATTAGATGCTTAATTATTGCTGCTTAATTGGAAAAAAAAGCCTGTAAGATTTTCTTTTTATTATTATTTTGAAATACGATAATAACTTTAATTTTGATCTTTCCATTAAATATTATCACCAAGTGTGAGAAAACATACTAGTATTAAGATTTTTAGTATACAGTAAATTAATTTTGGTTCAAGTATATTTACAAGAATTACCTTTTAAATATTATATTTATGTAAAAGGACTGAAGAAACATTTGCTGAGCATTAGGGGTCAAGAAATTACTGAAATGCCAGGAAATAACTGACTGATGATCTGGCATAGAAAGCTTTCATGCTGAGTGCCAAAAAATGAAAATAAAAGTACCTTGATTAAAGACGGGAAGGGAAGGGAAGGGAAGGGAAGGGAAGGGAAGGGAAGGGAAGGGAAGGGAAGGGAAGGGAAGGGAAGGGAAGGGAAGGGAAGGGAAGGGAAGGGAAGGGAAGGGAAGGGAAGGGAAGGGAAGGGAAGGGAAGGGAAGGGAAGGGAAGGGAAGGGGAGGGGAGGGGAGGGGAGGGGAGGGGAGGGGAGGGGAGGGGAGGGGAGGGGAGGGGAGGGGAGGGGAGGGGAGGGGAGGGGAGGGGAGGGGAGGGGAGGGGAGGGGAGGGGAGGGGAGGGGAGGGGAGGGGAGGGGAGGGGAGGGGAGGGGAGGGGAGGGGAGGGGAGGGGAGGGGAGGGGAGGGGAGGGGAGGGGAGGGGAGGGGAGGGGAGGGGAGGGGAGGGGAGGGGAGGGGAGGGGAGGGGAGGGGAGGGGAGGGGAGGGGAGGGGAGGGGAGGGGAGGGGAGGGGAGGGGAGGGGAGGGGAGGGGAGGGGAGGGGAGGGGAGGGGAGGGGAGGGGAGGGGAGGGGAGGGGAGGGGAGGGGAGGGGAGGGGAGGGGAGGGGAGGGGAGGGGAGGGGAGGGGAGGGAAGGGAAGGGGAGGGGAGGGAAGGGAAGGGAAGGGAAGGGAAGGGAAGGGAAGGGAAGGGAAGGGAAGGGAAGGGAAGGGAAGGGAAGGGAAGGGAAGGGAAGGGAAGGGAAGGGAAGGGAAGGGAAGGGAAGGGAAGGGAAGGGAAGGGAAGGGAAGGGAAGGGAAGGGAAGGGAAGGGAAGGGAAGGGAAGGGAAGGGAAGGGAAGGGAAGGGAAGGGAAGGGAAGGGAAGGGAAGGGAAGGGAAGGGAAGGGAAGGGAAGGGAAGGGAAGGGAAGGGAAGGGAAGGGAAGGGAAGGGAAGGGAAGGGAAGGGAAGGGAAGGGAAGGGAAGGGAAGGGAAGGGAAGGGAAGGGAAGGGAAGGGAAGGGAAGGAGAAAAGCCTTATCTAGAATAGAAATGTATTTTTCCAAGTATGAATAACATTTTTTTCCTCATGCTTCTAATATTCATCATTTGTAAGATTAGGTTTTAATAATATTATTAATTTTCACCTGGTTTTCTTTGTCCATATATGTCATAAGCTTTACTTTTGGAATAGCAGTACACAAAATATTATTTGTTGAAACTTAACTTTTCTTTTTAAAAATACATTATTTGAGAGATTTAAGATGAATTTAAAGTTATTATGGAGAGCAGAAAGTCTCATTTTTTATTGTTCTAGTTTTCCATATATACAAAGAACCCTATAAACATCTCTATTTGATTTATCTTTACTGTGGTGTGATACATTGATCAATTTCAGTAACTATGAGCCTTCTGGTGGTATTGAAAACTAGCAGTTACAGCAATAGCATTCACATCCAGTATTTGGATTATTCTTGATTAACAGTTATTATTCTTGATTACCTCCTCACTGAACTCTTTCGAAATGCTATCTTTCCTGCTAGAACTAGTATATTTCCATCAATATAGCCACTGCATTTTTGATTTTCTGGCAAGGTTAATAAAGGTTAGATAATAAAAATAAGCTTAAGAGTAGGTTGATCGTGTACTATTTTATTTTATTTTATTTTATTTTATTTTATTTTATTTTATTTTATTTTATTTTATTTTATTTTTTTTTATTTTATTATTTTATTTTATTTTATTATTTTATTTTATTTTATTTTATTTTATTTTATTTTATTTTATTTTATTTTATTTTATTTTATTTTATTTTATTATTTTTTTGAGAGTTGAACGTGTCAGTAAAATCTGTCTTTCTGAATGGAATCATGGATTTGTTAAATTTATAATCCTTTGAGAGCTTACAAGATCTTTGACTTATAGCAACAGAATCCTGTTCATTGAAATTGCACGGTCAGTTAGAAACTGCTTTATCATCATGTCTGCCTAGAAGAGGTCTATCAGCCTTTCTTCTTTCAGTCTGTTGAAAGAATCTTTCAGTAGAGCACATAATCTTTGTTTCTTCTCTGGGTCTTTGGAGAGTCAAACTTTCATATTCTGCCAATGTAGAGAAAAACAAAACAAAACAAAACAAAACAAATCAAAACAAAAAAAAGAAAAAAAAAACTGGAAATGCCTAACATTGTATAAATTCTACATTGACATTTATTTTTTAACTTATATGATAATCAACATATAAATGAGAAAAAAGGTAGTAAAACATATTTATAGGACCTCTTTCTATAAAGAAAGAAAAAGAAAAGTAATTAAAACTGTTATTAGTCTAGATATTCACATGCTGTTGGCTGTGGCTGCACAGATAGCTGTGTAATCATATATATGCATATATATTTAAACATTAGAAACTTTGTGTTTTGAAGACACACAAAAGTTAAAAATTCCCAAATATAAACATAATATTATTAGTGGGCTGCAAATCGCTACTAATTGCTCATGCAAATTATATTCTATATCTATTTTCTTTGTTAACATTAAAATATATTTTTTTCTGTTACATATTCAGTGTAGTAGTAAACTTTATTTATTTTTTTAAAATTTATTTGTAAGAAGTACTGATATGTTAATATTTTCCAGCTCTCATTAAATTTTAATGTATTTGCTTTTATATTTTAAAATTATACAGGTATCATCCAAAACTTCACAACATGGCAAAGTTGGCGGAAATGAAGGAACAATTTTAACATCCATTTTAGAAATAAGGGTTTATCTTTAACTTTTCCTAGATGGAAAAGCAGTTATAATAAAATGAAAGGTGTGAAAGGTAAAATGACTATCACATAAGGTATTTTTTGACTCTGAATAAACTTTTCCTGCCTACCACTCTTGTGAGATCAATTCAGTAACAGGTCCAACTCCACAGCTTTTAAGGAATGAAGCAAATGCATTAAAACAGAGTTTTCAAAATGTCACCAGTTTCAAAGTGTGGAAGGATTAATGAAAGATAACATCAGTTGCATAAATTCTTACATGCTTTTGACACTTAAGATGACAAGGACAAAAGGAGGTGGTACCATATTTATTATTTCCTTTATAAGCAGATCATGTTGACAACGAAATGGAAATCTTCCTTGGGAGAGGTTTTTAAATAATGTATTTTTTTTATTTGTTTGTTTGCTTTTTGGTTTGTTTGCTTTTCAGGTGCTTAGCTTTAGCTTTTTCCTTTGCTCTGTCTGTGAGTGTGACTTGAGATTTAAGGTGTTTTAAGAAGGGACTTGGATAAAGTTTGTTGCTTTGGAATAATGGCTCTTCCCACCTGTTTTTGGTGTGCAAAATGTATACATGGCCAAGCAGAAATACCTCTGCAGCCTTTACTAGGAGAATATATATGTTCAGTCATTGCATGAATCACCCCCCAGGATTAAGGGTCATAGAAATCAGTTCTTAATTTCTTATTTAAGAAATATTCCCTATAACTCCATATAACTATTTTATAAACAGAAGTAATTCTTAAATTCTGCCTTTCCTACATTTGTCCTAGGAAAGGGAGGAAATAATTAACTCAGGTTGGAAATGAAGAAGTATGATCATCTTTGTGTCTAAAATTGAACTCTAGTGTTAGTTTATCTCTTCTTTTAGAAGTAGATTTTGTCTCTTTGATTAACTGATGCTCATTGATTCAAAGAGTACTTTTCAACAACCTTCTGTGTTTTAGCTATTGAAATATTGCTTCTTGTAATTGTGACCTCTCTTTGTGGTGTTGAAAAGTGCCAGAGAAGTTCCCTGAGAAGGAAATAATAGTAACAATAATTTATCAATTTATTTATTTACTTATTTACTTATTTTCAGTATTCTCTACTTTCTCCCAGCTATTATTTTTGAAAAAGAAGCAGAAGTCTTATAGTTCTTGCTATTTTTAGAAATTAGATTGTAGCTCTGAAAATCCTTGTAATTCAGGACTTGATACTTACAAGCTGTTTCTCTAAAACATTTTCCAATAATACTTCAGTAAAAACCTTGAGGCCATTCTCTACTCTTGTAGACTTCTTGTTGTTGGCATCACCACTTGATACTGTCACCATATTACTCGTCCCCTCTTTCTCCTATTACTTCAGTGCTTAGTCTACTTTGTGCTCTTTAATGACTCCTTTTCCTTTTCTTTGATAATATTTATGAAGATTTAGATTTCCATTTTTCATGTTGAGAGAAATAAAATTCATCACATTTTTGCAATCTGTCTTGTTTGGTCAGAAGTGAGTGACATAACGGAGTACATAAGTGCTGCGAATAAAAATCATAAGAGTATCTTGTGGCCACTTTAATTTTATATGAACTGGGCGGGGAGGGGGAGGGGGAGGGGGAGGGGAGGCAGGTTTTTTTAGAGCCAGCCTTGGATGGAATCAAATTTAAAACATAACTGCTATATTTTTTTTTGTCTGACTAACGTTTACAGTACAGTAACTTGATCAGTTATTTTCTATGCTTCACTATGGCCAGGATCTTTCGAAGACTAGGGCAAAACAGTTACCTCACATAACTTGCCAGAACTTTCTAGTTACACAAATATACAGCTGTGAAAGAATACTTTTGAATAGTTTTATCCTTTTCTGGATGAAACACAAATAAAAACATGTAGCTTCATTATCAGCATTTCATAAGAACAACAGAATATTAGTTTGAAGTCAGTTAAAAATCAATGATAACTTGGTGAAGTGACTGTTCAGAAAAATGCTGTCTAATTCACATTCTGCTTATTTATAGAGATAACATTTTACATCAAATGATGATTTATCAAAATGGTAAAATGACTATCTCCCATTGCAAACACAAAACCATATGACAAATGCTATCCCTTAAGATCTGGGAAGAACACTTGTAAGAAACACTCTTCACTAGTACTTGTTATTTCTTGGCTGTGGGATATTTCCAGTATATATATTGCATATTTGTTATTGCATAACAAATCCATAATATATATTTTTTCTTCCTAATTATGTCTCTCTCTCTCTTTTTTTTTTTTTTTTTTTTTTTTTCTCTTCTCCAGAGGGCCAGTAAATAAGATGTTTGTGTTGGAAGAATGAAAAAGAAAACAGAGCTAGTTCTGAATTATTCAATTTTTATGCACAGTATTAATTACCACTTTGTTACCATTTTACAGATGAATTTAAGCACACGAGAAGTGATTGGAAAATAGTGGCATAGTTATTTTTGTGTGTTTTTTGTACGCGTGTTTTGTTTGTTTGTTTGTTTCTCAGTGAATTATTCCCTTTAACTGGTGTTTTCCCTCTGTTCCGTGTTTCATTTCTATTTCAATATCATCACTTCGCACTCTATGCAAAGTGATCATAAGGCCTTTTACAAGTAACTGGCAAATACTGTACACAGAAGTATGGAAGAAATAGTTACAAATGTGCAGTTTGTACTGTTGATTTTACAGTAATGTAGTTGTATAAAACCAACCAAACAAACAAAAACCAGAGGATTCAACTCAGGTCTTACTGACTAGAACACAAAAGACATACCATTCATGAAAGAGCCCTTGATAATGCATGGTTGTGATAGGCTCTCACTATTATGGATGCAGAGAACTGAAATAAGGCTCGAGTCAGAAGAACTGAGGTCAGTACCAAAGTTAGCCAAGCCCCAAACCAGGGGAATAGGGTAAGTGGCAATTAGACATCTATTTTTTTTTGCTTTTGAAAGTAGCTTATGTTCACAAAATTATTTCAGTTAATTCAGTCCAGAACCTTTTAAGAATTAAGAATTAGGAGAAAATAAGTGGCAGAATTTCTTCTTTGTGCATTATTGCACAGTTCAAACACAGTAGAATTGTGGTAATAATGTTTTACAGTAGTGTTTCTTAAATTATGCTGGGCAGAAGACCTAACTGGAGATTGATCCAACCATGCATCAATCAAACTATGTAGTCTTCCAATTTTTAATGCATAGAGATATATTTCAGTAGAATTTCGCTATTTAAATTTCATTCAAGCTTACTTTATATTGTTCCTATTTTTGTGTCTAGACTTGGTTGTTTGTTTTCCTTCCTTCCTTCCTTGCTTCCTTCCTTCCTTCCTCCTTTCCTCTCTCTCTCTCTCTCTCTCTTTCTTTCTTTCATGGAAAAAGATCAATAAGAAATAAGAAATAATCAAGAAAGATCAATAAGAAATAAGAAATAATCTCAATGATTATTTCGGCTACTCTAAAACCTATTTTTGAAGCTAACACGAAGATTCAACACAAGTTTATATAGTATTTAGCAGTCTAAGATGTTATTTTCATCTTTTTACTACTTAGCTAATATAGCTATACATATATATATATATATATAGCTATATAGCTAATATATTTCCACCCTTGTGCAGAAGATTTCCACAGAAATTGTTTGTCAAATTTGAGTGAAGGTATTAGCCAAAAATGTATAACTATTCACAGTTATGTGTCATCATGCCTGCATGCAAGATAAGCAATGTGGAATTTCATGGATAAGCTACTTTGTCTAGCCATTCTTCTAAAATCATTTTGCATAGAAAACTGCACTGTTTGATACTGCTACTTTTTGCCTAGTATACTGCAAAGTTACTTTAGTTTTTGGATCTTTGTAGGATACCAATTAGTTTTAGTAATAAATGCAAGATAACATTAATTCTTCACTGCTCTGTTTGTGGATAACAGAAGATATGAAAAAGTAAAGATCTGTCAGGAAATCTTTGAGATAATAAAATTTTAAGTGAACTGCATTGCCTCATAAGTGATTTACATATTTATTCATGTTATTAAAGAATTGGGAGAAGCTAATATTGTCAAAACAAATGGTAACATAAGCTTTGATTAATGCAACCTAAAACATGCTGGGTGCCATCCTCAAATGCCACCTGTTCAGCGCTCCTGTGGTACATAAAGTGGTATTGTTCTGACACTAGGGCATTGGAATCTATTGTATACTGGAACAAAGACACCAAAAGATTATACAAATCCACATCAAATTTCTGTGCATGCTATCAATAAGAAGAAACTGATGGTGGTATTCAAGAAGGTGGCTAATGTTTATGGCTCTCTAAATAAAATGAGTTCAAAAACCTATTGTTAATAAATGGAATTTTACATTTTATATTCTTGAGGTCATCTATATCTGTGTCACAGTAATAATAGTAATAATAACTATTATGATGATGATGTTATTAATAATTTAAATTGTGTCACTATTATCTTTACACACATTCATGTGTTTTCCTGTTTTCTGTATCTGTTTATCCAAAACTGTCATGGAATTAAAGAAATTGATTTAAAAAAAAAAAAAAAATGATTTTAAAAAAAAAAAAAAAAGAAGTGTTCATAGATGAAGAAATTAATTAGAATGATAAGAATGGCAAATACTGGCCTGTTGGGAGAAACAAAGATGGAAGAAAGATGGGGAGACAGCAGTACTTTGGTGTCATGTAACCATGATACACAATAAATAAAGCTGCAAGTGCAAATATTGCAACTATTAAATACCAATGTGTGGTGGTTCTGCTCAAGTGGGCAGCTGAGCTCCACCACAACTGCTCTCGCACTCCCCCTCCTCAAAGAGGAACGGGGAGAAAATACGATGAAAAGGGCTCAAAGGTTAAGATAAGGACAAGGAGATCATGCAGTAATTATTGTAACGGGCAAAACAGACTCGGCATAGGGAGACAGTAAGATTTATTGCTTATTACTAACAAGCTAGAGAAGTGAGAAACAAAGGAAAGAAACCAAAAGCACCTTCCTCTCCTATCCACCTTCTTCCACCTCCTCCCCCAGAGCAGCACAGGGGAACGGGGGAATGGGGGTTATGGTCAGTCTACAGCGCTTCTTTGCCACTCCTTCTCGGACACTCTCATCCCCTGTGCTGTGGGGTCCCTCCCACAGGATGCAGTCCTTGATGAACTGATCTAGTGTGGACTTCCCACAGGCAGCAGCTCTTCCAGAACTGCTCCAGATATGGGTCCGTACCACGGGGTCCATCCCTCAGGAGCAAACTGATCCAACCTGGGTCCCTCATGGGCAGCAGCTCCTGCCAGGTCACCTGCTCCTGCGTGGTCTCCTCTCCACGGGCTACAGGTCCGGCCCGGAATCTGCTCTGGCAGGGGTCTTCCACAGGCGGCAGCCTCCGTCAGTACAGGGCCACCTGCTCCACCGTGGTCTCCTCCATGGGCTGCAGTGTGGAACCCTGCTCCACCGTGGTACTCCATGGGCTGCAGGGGGACATCCTGCTTCACCATGGTCCTCACCACAGGCCACAGGGGACTTCTGCTCCGGTGCCTGGAGCACCTCTCCCCCTCCTTCTACACTGACCTTGGTGCCTGCAAGGCCGTTCCTCACTCTCCCAGCTGCTGTGTGGCGCAGCATTTTTTTCCTTGTCTTAAATATGCTCTCACAGAGGCACAAAACAACATCACTTATTGGCTCAGCTCTGGTCAGCAGTAGGGCCCTTACCAAACATAGGGCAGCTTCTAGATCCTTCTCACAGAACCTCACCTCTATGACCCCCTGCTACCAAAACCTTGCCACTTAAACCCACTACAGTATGAAGCCTAGAGCAGCCATGAAATGCAGAGGAGACATTTAGACATACAGTGTTCAAAGGTAACTTGATGCTTCTGTTTTTCTCCTGCCCAGCATATTATTCTGCCTCCCAAATCTGTCTTCTTCATGCTCATTTATAATAAGCACAAGAGAGAAAAAAAAATGTTTTGGGGGATACTCTATTGGGTCTTTGGTGTAAATTAAATTTCTCAATAATTAAATCTTATCCAGCTACTGACTCTTGATTAAATTCTGCCCAGGATATAATTTACTCACTATTCTTCCCCTATTCTTGGTAGAACAGTAAATTACACAGGTCTTTTCCAGCCAGCTTCATATTTAATTCTAGTTTACTTATACTAGCTATTCTGTTGGGCAGATGTTGAATGGATCAAAGATTTCAGACCTTTTCTACCCTTATTAGCAAAGCAACAGTGATTTTACAGTAATAGAAATAACTTCTATTATAACTGTAGACGAAATAACTCTTATTAATCTGTATTGAATCCTAGCATAGGAAGCCATACAAGATATATATGAAATCACCACTTGCTGCATAGCTGAAATTATTTCTGCGTGTTTGTAAATACATTTACTGTTTAAATAGTTTAAATAATCTCACATTCTTATTTCTTATCCCATTCACATTCAAACTTTCACCAATGTCTAATAGATATTATCATAGTTAGCAGTAAATTATTCATTCAGTTTGTTTTTTACATAATAAGAATACATTACTTATGTCCTTCCTACTTACTACTGAATAAAATGAAACATTTATATTTCTTTTGTAAATTTAATGTGCAGTGTAAGACAAGCTATCTCCTAAATCATCTCTAGTATCTTATAATAAGGAGTCAATATTCAGCAGATGCTCCATTTTTCAGCTAAGGTGTTGAGTTACAAAGAGAATGAGTGATATAACCTCTACAAGAGAGCGTGTCAGTCTTAGTAGACATTCTCTTACTAGGAGAGACAGTTATCTGTTAGAAATTGTAAAGATGTATAATGCTCCTACCATGGAACAGTAAATTAGACACTTCATGCTTTTTTTTTTTGTTTGCTAAGAAAATGTTGAAAGTCATCATTATAAACCATATATCAGGAATACATCCAGGCCACATCCCATTAGATATTCATGTTTTTCTCTTACTTAGAGATTCAAAATAAGCAAAACTTTAACAAAACAGTCTTAGAGATATTGTTAAAAATAAGCAAAGGGAGTCAGGTTTTCAATTTTTCATCAAAGTAACAATTTACCTGCTTTTGTGTTTATTCTTACATTATCAACTGGCTTAGGCAAAATGGAGTTACATGTATTTTAGGTATTCTGAGGTAAGCAAATTGCCTTAGATCAGGATTTATCTGTACCACATATAAAACTCAGAAAACAATAATCTTTTTCACAGTTTTCTAAGAAATTCATTTCTGCTAACTTTTGCTGCTCTCACCTCATTAATGAACAATTCCAACTGAGAAAAGTTATTTTATGTGAGAAACTTATTAGCTCCCTGTAAGATGATGGGAAAGGAGATGGAAATGTATGTTTCCAATTTAATCATGGGAGGTCATTGCAGCTGCAGTTGTGGAATATGTTCAGCATTGTTTTCAGTATATATTACAAAAGCCCCTGTAAAGTAACTGAAACAAGAAACTTGGCATATAAAACAAACAAATAAACAAGCAAAATAAATAAATGAATGAATGAATGAATGAATGAATAAAAGAGTGAGTAGTTTTATGATTACATGGTGTGTATATTTATACTCAAGTTAAAATATTTTTCCTGGAGGAAATGTTGAATAAACAGTATATGGTTAGATATATTACTTTTCAGCTAAGAGTTTGTCATGACTAATTAAAAAAAATAAATAAATCTCTGCTGTCTTTGAAATTATTTAAAATAGACCATATTCTCTAAATGTTTTTTGAACTACTCATATTTGGAATAGAATAATTCACCAGCATGAAACAGAGTAACATTTCAACAACTAAACAAAATCAATAGTCTATCAATAGTAAGCTGGCACTTCAGATAAGGTCTTCCACCTCTAATAAGCTCATCATGTCCATAACATCCCTGGAGAGATTGATCTTTATAGTGGACAGTCCTATATGAAATGTTAGAATAAGAAAAATCTAGAAAACTTTAATTTGCACCATAAGCAGAGACCTGTTCTACAGCTTCTCAGGAATCTGACAATGAATTTAGATTTCAGCTGCTTGTTCTAATGAACAGACCTCTGTTTGGATTCTTAGGCTTTTATGGTAATAATTAAATGCTTAGTTAATATTTCAGACTACATGAATTTGAACTGATAAGAGCTTAAAAAGCTTTAAGCATATCAGTCACTTGTTTCAAGGGTACTGTAGATTTTATTCTTCTTTGAAAGAGGTTTTCTTCAGAGTAAGGCAGGCTTGACAGACTTCTTTTCTTTTCTTTTCTTTTCTTTTCTTTTCTTTTCTTTTCTTTTCTTTTCTTTTCTTTTCTTTTCTTTTCTTTTCTTTTCTTTTCTTTTCTTTTCTTTTCTTTTCTTTTCTTTTCTTTTCTTTTCTTTTCTTTTCTTTTCTTTTCTTTTCTTTTCTCACATGTGTGTTTATTTTAGGAAGTAAATACAATACAAAACTAAACTGGTAAGCTTTCAGATAAATGGGTTCAAGCTTGAAAGAGAAAGATAAAATTATTTAACATTTTATTAAATTTGAGTCACAAAGATCTCCCACATTCAGCTATAAGAATTTAAAAATTTTCAAATTTACAGTCTTGTCAATATCTTCGGGAAGAGTTGCCCCAGGTGCAATCTAGTTTACAAAGTAATAAAAAGTGATGTTGTATTAAAAGGGAAAATAAAATAGGTATAATATTATGAGACTGAATTGCAGTAAGTATTTTTACAGTATGTGGTCCTTAAAAGAATGTATGTTTTTCAATAAACATCTGAAATGGAAGGCTAACCCTAATCTCCAAGTATTTTCTGTTCATTATAAACATTAATTACCTTTCTTGAGCCTTCTACCTAGAAGACACCAAACACTTAGATTCATGTTTCTCCAGGATAACAGATGTCAAAATTTTGCAGGTTTACACCATGGCCTGTTTATCTTGGAATAATTTCACGTCCTTTTATATATTAATTCTAAAAGAAGTGTTAAAACAGAGTACACATCCACATTTTAAAAAATGAAACCCCTTTACAGGTTTTTAATAATAACAAATTCCAATGTATGTCCTCCCATCTAAGCATCATAAAGCTCTACACAAACTCTGGGGACTTTTTTTTTTTTTTAATAATTAAATCTTTTTTTTTTTTTTTTTTTCCAGAAAATTTCACTTAAAATCTTTTTTTCCGAAACTCTGAGAAGTCTTATGAAAAAAAAAAAAAAAAAAAAAAAGACGAAAATCTGAAATTACTTTCTTAGAGATAAAAACAACTCTTTCCATCACTTCTTCTCCTCCTTTTCTGTTAATTGAAAGAAAACCTGCAGATTATAGTTTTATGACATGAGAAAACATAAGGTCAAAGATAAACTTATTACATTTTTTTTGTAACTTATTTGAATACATTGAGTTGACCTTTTTATGGTAGTATTAGATAAAGCTTGTTTTAAATAAATGCTCATGCAAATAATGGGGAAAAGTAGTTAATTCCTTATTACATTGAATATGTAATATGAATAATACACTGAGTGTATTTCAATACCGATGCAAATAAATGTTGCTATCATTGTTAGCAATTACTAATTCTTAATGGATGTGAAGTAAACAAGATCATTTTCTATCTTGGGAAACATGGTTTAGTGAGATTTATCTCCATAACTCAGATAGGGTTCTAGTGTCTCAAGGACACTGCAGGAGATCAGTTGATTCCCATCCTTCTGAGATTATAATAATGTTCTATTGTTTGAAATATGTATCAATGTCCTTTTTTGTACTTCTAATTTAATGAAGCAAGGTAATTAATTGCTGAATTAATAGTATTAATTTTAATATAAAACTTTCATCAACACCATGCACTTCCGTAAAGATGAAACAATAGAGTGATATGGAAGTTAAACAGATTTAAATTCTTCCCATCCAGATTATCCCACCTCTTTATAAATATTGCACACATAGCAAATATTTTGATAAAGGTTATCACAAATTACAGAAATTAAATATTCAAAATTCATTTAGTAAATTATAGAAGGAAAACACTTTTTGGGTGGTAATTTTCTGGTTATCCCTTAACCCATAATTTTATTCCTTTATTTGAACACAAAAATCACATCAGCTGCAGTCATGGTATCAAAAGCATGGTTCTGAAAATACATAAAATATTTACAATGAAAAAAATTAATCAAAAATATTTTTATTGTTATTTTATTAAAATGTATTTTTTTTAATAAAAATTTACAATAAAATGTTTACAATAAAAAAATGCAACGTTGTGTATTTGAATCGTACTTTGATAATAAGTTTCTCTGCTTTTATGTACAGTTACTATTTTAGTCATTTTATGCAATAACTAGTTTTGTACCTATACGAGCTCACCTTGAGCTCTGAATAGTAGCTGTTGATTCTTATCTTTAGGTTAGGTTACTACTACAAAATTTAGGGAGAGAAAATAAAACAATTCTCTGAAACATCTTTGTCTATCACTTTTAGGAAGATGAATTGCCAAACTTGGGTATGGATTAATTTTTTTTCCTTTGTTTTACCTTCGTTTTCCAGTACTTGATTTAAATAACTCACAAAATTCTTAGGAAAAAAAAAAATATTTTTATTTGGAAAAAATTAGGAGCTAATGGATTATAACTTCATATTGGTGGTATGGGGATGGTTGGACCAGATAATCTTGGAGGTTTTTTCCAACCTTAATGATTCTATGATTCTATGACTCTGCCAGGTCTGAAGAAACCTTATAAGCTTTCAGTCTAGCTTTGCAGTTTTTGTTACCTAGATAAATTTGAAATACAGTGATTGCGTCTGGAATTCTTTCATTACAGTAAATTAAGCTGATCTCCTGTCCTTTACTCTTAGTTCTTTGCAAAGCAAGAAAAGTCTTAAACTAGGACACAAAAGCTATGTGTCAAAAATATTCTCTTGTGATTGAGAGGCCTGAACAGGAACAAACTTTTGTCTATATTTTACTGTTACTTTTCATTTTTCCACTCCCTTGCTCAAGGGAGTGGAAAATTCTGTGTGAAGGTAACTGCCAGTTGCAGTACTATTTCCAACCAAGAATGTTGAGAAGATGTAGTACTTTAAATATCTTGAAAGATAATTAAAACTAAAGATCTTTGGTAGTGTTCTTAGCATCATATGAAATGAGAGGCATCATAAAAATGTTATTGAAACACTATGCATGGTAAGAAGCCATTTATATTTCCAAAGTTATAAAATGCATTTATTTGTTCTTAACACAAGGGTGATAAATAAATGCACTAGGCTGTCAAAAATGACTGTAAAGGTATTGAAATGAAAACATTAAAAACTTTGTTCCACAGTTTATAAAGAAGATAGGTCATTAAGACATGTCAATTGAGATGAGTTAGAGAATCATATGTTGATAAACACAATTCAGGGGTTCCTTTAATTTATTAGCTAATACAAGCAGTGGTGAAAAATATAAACTCTACACAAGTTTAGTACATAACTGATGGGATGAGGACTCATACAACTATTACTAGAGATGTGAAGCCAAGCTGGGTAACCCTACTGACACTTTGAATTTGCTTCTCTATCTTTTTGGTCTTTATTCTTACAGTTGTTGTTCTTGAAGGATTTATTTATTTATTTTATTTTATTTATTTATTTATTGAGTACTGAAGGCAGGAACTGTGTTCTCCTGCACACTTTTACTTAGTCCAGCATGTTTAAAGGCTACTGTGAATAAGTAATCAGCAGGGTACAAAAAATGAACAATGGTATTTTGCACAAAATACCTGAAATAGAGGGGAGAGATGATGATTGCTAAAATCAGCTTTTTGTTTGATATTATCATTCTCTTATCTGTTCTAAAGAAATGCCTTTTCTAGATTTTGAATAGGCTACTGACTTTATCAAAAGAATCACTGACACATTTTAAAATATGAGGATCAGACCTTTGAAAGAGTATTCAGAATAAATTTTAAAAGCTTTATGTGGCAGCACTATCTACTTCCAAAATGATTAACGCAATGGCCTGTTTTAATTTTGAAGATGTTTCAAATATCAAAAACCCTTAAACCTAAGGTGGTTGATAAAAATAAGCTTATATAGCTTTTAACAGTTGTAGTTCCTGCTAGTGTATCAGTCTCTACCATAAGGACAGATGAATTCTATTAAAGTTTGAAAAAATAAAATAAAATAAAATAAAATAAAATAAAATAAAATAAAATAAAATAAAATAAAATAAAATAAAATAAAATAAAATAAAATAAAATAAAATAAAATAAATGATGTAGGTAAAGGATTGCTTTGATGTAACCTCTTCCTCCCTCATCTCCCATCCCCTCACCATCTCTCCGATCAAATGGAAGTCAGAAAATGCAAGTCAAATGAATATACATAATCTATGTTTAAGTTAGTCCAGATAAAGCTGATTTGTTAGATCAATTAATAAGTGATTCTGGCTTAATCATGAGAGTTTCAATGCATTTGAAAAGAAGAACTATTTAAGCCAAAATCTCATAAATTTTATGCATACAAGTGACTTTGGATATCTCTTTTACTTCAAAGCATAGGTCCGTTCAAATTAGTATTTAAAAACTTTTTAGGGACTACTCTGCATATTGAGGAAATAATATCCCAGCTATTAAATATACTCAGGTGGCTGTCTCCAATCCTTAAACCTTGTGCTAGTGTTGTTCTAGGTTAAGATGTAAGAAAGTAGGTAGAAACAGGGAGAAGTGTTAGAAGACTATTAAATTACTACATGGAAGCAGTTCAGGATGTATTTGGGTATTGACTGCAACTTTGAGACATAAGAAAGTAAAATAGATTTCAAGATGGTTTTTCATCAGATTTCATACTGGACAGTTCTGTCTCGTAAGAGAAAACATGCTTAACTGACAAATGAACAAACCAGTTTAGGCAAAGAAAGGGAAAACCAGCTTATATAGACACCTATCAATGACTGAAAATGATGAGGACAATACAAATGACTGGATTCCTCCTTAGCCATATGTCAAACTGCTAACAATTATTTACAAAGATGTATGTTTATTGACTTTTTAATTTTAATTTTTATTTTATAAATCCTGGTTGTAGCTGTTGGAGTCCTCAAAAGAAATTAATATGATCATACAAAACTCAAACTAATAAAGTGTTTCACGTTTTGAAATGTAAATTTAATGAAGGTAGTGCTCCATGTGAAATTATCCTTGTGTATGAAATTACCATTCTTTTTAAATATCCTTTGCTGTTTAAAATTAATAGCACACTATTTCTGTTTGTGAATTTATCATCAAGCTTATCATTCCTTTTAAAATCCAGATAAAATGACTAAATTAAATGGTTTGATTAAAAATGAAATAAAACACCAAAGTTGTAAGTTATGTGTTATGAGACATTTAACCTTGTGACATTGTAAAATATCCTACCATTAGACAGAACTAGTTAAAACAGAAGATAAAATCCTTCCTCTCTTTTAAAGAACGGAGCAGCTAGACAAGAACCTTGCAAAACAAATGCACACATATAATCACTATGCACTAAACACACTTTTAATGTAAAACACCTTTCTCTTTCACTCTGGAATACAGATTAATCATGTTGAAAAATAGCAATGAAAAGAGAACAGCATTCATCCTTGTCACAATAACAATGTAATTTGCTGATGTTTAATGTGATAATTACTAAAAGATATCAGTGAAAACATATTTTTAATCACATCAATACTTTAAATCACAACAGATATGACAAATATCTGTTTTGTCATAAAATAACAAATATTTTAATCCAGATATTACAAATCCACATGTGGGATTTGCACTGCAATAGGATATTTTGTTAGTTTGTAGTTAGGAGATATGACTAAAATATTAGGAGGGAGTTACTGGAAATTTTAGAATTAAAAGGAAAATTTTAAACATCAATTTTTTATATTCCTTTTCTCACATAGGAATAACGTGAAAACAAAATGTAAGAGAATGGGTTGCTTGGAAACTGCAACCTGATACATTCACAGTTATCTATTTTAATTGTATTCTAAGAAAGTCAGCCTGAACGTTGTGTATGAATCCAAATAGTATTTGCTGCTGTATTCATAGTCTCTTGAATCAGTTGTTTTCCAGTGGTCTTGTGAATCTACCTACAGAAAAATGCATTATTCTTCTGTGTCCCTGTGCCCTTGTGTGACTCTTGTTAATGTTTTCACTGTGGTTAATGATTGCAAATATACATTTGCCATTACTACAAAATATATATAAAAATTATATACCTTGGGAGGTGGTTCTGAAGGGCAGAGGGGTCCAGGAAGGCTGGGCGCTCTTCAAGAGGGAAATCTTAATGGCGCAGGAACGGTCTGTCCCCACATGCCCAAAGACGAGCTGGCGGGGAAGAAGACCGGCCTGGCTCAACAGAGAATTGTGGCTTGATCTTAGGAGGAAAAAGAGGGTTTATAAGCTTTGGAAAAGTGGGCAGGCCACTAAGGAGGACTTTAAAGAAGTAGCGAGGCTGTGCAGGGACAAAATTAGGAAGGCCAAAGCTCATCTGGAGCTCAATCTGGCTACTGCTATTAAAGATAACAAAAAACGTTTCTATAAATACATCAACACAAAAAGGAGGCCTAAGGAGAATCTCCATCCTTTACTGGATGCGGGGGGAAACTTAGTTACAAGAGATGAGGAAAAGGCGGAGGTGCTCAATGCCTTCTTTGCCTCAGTCTTTAGCGGCAATACCGGATGTTCTCTGGATACTCAGTACCCTGAGCTGGTGGAAGGGGATGGGGAGCAGGATGTGGCCCTCATTATCCATGAAGAACTGGTTGGTGACCTGCTACGGCACTTAGATGTGCACAAGTCGATGGGGCTGGATGGGATCCACCCAAGGGTACTGAGGGAACTGGCAGAGGAGCTGGCCAAGCCACTGTCCATCATTTATCAACAGTCCTGGCTATCGGGGGAGGTCCCAATCGACTGGTGGCTAGCAAATGTGACGCCCATCTACAAGAAGGGCCGGAGGGCAGACCCGGGAAACTACAGGCCTGTCAGTTTGACCTCAGTGCCAGGAAAGCTCATGGAGCAGATCCTCCTGAGAGTCATCATGCAGCACTTGCAGGGGAAGCAGGCGATCAGGCCCAGTCAGCATGGCTTTATGAAAGGCAGGTCATGCCTGACGAACCTGATCTCCTTCTATGACAGAGTGACGCACTGGGTGGATGAGGGAAAGGCTGTGGATGTGGTCTACCTTGACTTCAGCAAGGCTTTTGACACCATTTCCCACAGCATTCTCCTCAAGAAACTGGCTGCTCTTGGCTTGGACTGGCGCACACTTCGTTGGGTTAGAAACTGGCTGGATAGCCGGGCCCAAAGAGTCGTGGTGAATGGAGCCAAGTCCAGTTGGAGGCCAGTCACTAGTGGCGTCCCCCAGGGCTCGGTGCTGGGGCCGGTCCTCTTTAATATCTTCATCGATGATCTGGATGAGGGCATCGAGTGCACCCTCAGTAAGTTTGCAGATGACACCAAGTTAGGTGCGTGTGTCGATCTGCTCGAGGGTAGGAAAGCTCTGCAGGAGGATCTGGGTAGGCTGCTCCGATGGGCTGAGGTCAACTGCATGAAGTTTAACAAGGCCAAGTGCCGGGTCCTGCACCTGGGGCGCAATAACCCCAAGCAGACCTACAGGCTGGGAGAGGAATGGTTGGAAAGCTGCCAGGCAGAGAAGGACCTGGGAGTGATGGTGGATTGTCAGCTGGATATGAGCCAGCAGTGTGCTCAGGTGGCCAAGAAGGCCAACGGCATCCTGGCTTGTATCAGGAACAGCGTGACCAGCAGGGCTAGGGAGGTGATCGTCCCCCTGTACTCAGCTCTGGTGAGGCCGCACCTCGAGTACTGTGTTCAGTTTTGGGCCCCTCGCTACAAGAAGGACATCGAGGTGCTTGAGCGGGTGCAGAGAAGGGCGACAAAGCTGGTGAGGGGCCTGGAGAACAAGTCCTATGAGGAGCGGCTGAGGGAGCTGGGCTTGTTCAGCCTGGAGAAGAGGAGGCTCAGGGGTGACCTTATCGCTCTTTTTAGGTACTTCAAGGGAGGCTGCAGCGAGGTGGGGGTTGGCCTGTTCTCCCACGTGCCTGGTGACAGGGTGAGGGGGAATGGGCTTAAGTTGAGCCAGGGGAGTTTTAGGTTAGATGTTAGGAAGAACTTCTTCACTGAAAGGGTTGTGAGGCACTGGAACAGGCTGCCCAGGGAAGTGGTGGAGTCACCATCCCTGGAAGTCTTCAAAAGATGCTTAGATGTAGAGCTTAGGGATATGGTTTAGTGGAGGGCTGTTAGCGTTAGGTTGGAGGTTGGACTCGATGACCTTGAGGTCTCTTCCAACCTAGAAAATTCTGTGATTCTGTGATATTACAAATTTCCTCAGCTAAAATCAGGGAAGCTGACCAGAAAGTGGGATGAAAGTGAAATTGGAAGCATTTCCATGACTCAACATTATTTTATTTTAAAGCCAAAACATACATGGAGACATAATAAGGAGCCAGAAAATGTTTTAATAAATAACTTGGATAACTTAAACTATTATTCTATTATTTTATTTTTTTTAGATAAAGACTTTTTAAATTGGAAAACTCAATTTGTTTATTTAAATCAGCCTGACAGAAATATTGTTATGTCCAGACAGTGTATTAAGTTAGAACAAAACAGCAGGCTATCAATTAGGATACACAAACTTTTATGTATGAACTGCAAATTAAAGCTCCTCTTCTGAATAATTTCATTCTGGACTTTTCGTATATAAGCCTTTCACACAGAAGAAAACTTAAGAAGAATTAAGGGTAAGCCTAAAGCTGAAAAATGTACTTTGAAAGAAAATATATAGATTGCTCAAAGCTTCAGACAAAGACTCTGAACCATTTAGTTATTTGAAAAAAAATAAATATAACATTAGGAAATCCAGCCTACTCTAAGAAGTAGACAGCAGCAAAGCTTTCTTTATGACTTATGTTGAAACTAACAGAAATGCTATTATCTAGTTGTTCTGTACTTATAAAACCAGCAAATGCTAGAAACTAATTGTCCATTATTTTACAGTAAATCCATGGGCAGAAGAAATTCTACAGATACCCATGGATTTGAATGTGGTGTTTGGCACAGCTCCATATTTAAGTATGTTAGTCAAAACCAACATCACACCATTTCTCCAGTGAGCATTAGTGAATATTCTGCAGACTATCAGAGAGATATTTTGGACTTTCACTTCTACTAAATGTAGATAGCCATTAAATAACCAATAATGTAACAACAAAATAAATCTCAATTGAAATTTCAAAACTTTTCACAAATAGGTGAATTTCCTCACCAGTGTTTAATCTATTTATTTATTTAAGAAATTCTGAAAAAAAAAATGCAGTTTTTGAAGGAAAAAAGTTATACTATCCAGAAATGCTGTGGAATATAATATATATTACACTTCACACTAAAAACAAACAAACAAACAAACAAACAAACAAACAAAAACAACCACCACCACCACCACCAAAGAAACTTTCCCAACTGAAGGGTTTAGAGAATAAAATGTGTGATAAATGTTTGACTATTTATTATTTACTCAAAATAGATTTAAGTGGTGGGAACTATAACTTTGTTATAAATTAAACAATTCATAACCACTTTTGTGATATGAATATTTATTGAAAACAAATATTTGAATAAAGTTCTGTGACATAAACAGAAGGTATTCTTATGTGAAAATTGAGATGTTGCAGAATAGAAAAATGAAATGTTGAACTGAAGGTCCGAAACAAGACCTTTGATTAAAAAAAAAAAAAAAAAAAAAAAAGTAAAATAAAACAACAAACAAAGAAACAAAGAAACAAACAAAAAACCCTCTAGCAAGAGCACTCACTCTGCTGTGCACACATTTTGAAGAATTTTGATATTTCCTCATTTCCATGAAATATTTATATCTCCATATTGTTTGAAAAAATCTCAGATATAGAAGCTTCCTCTGTCATTCTTGTTCACTCTATCAGGGCTGTCCAGATTAAGTAATATAAGGAAAGTATGTAATTTAAGGAAAGTATGTAAAACTTCTCGGGCCACCACATAACTAGAAAAGTTTAATTAGGCTATGTTTACCTACCAAAGTAGGTAAATAGATACCAAAAGCTTTGCTGTATTGTTTTTCTTAATTTTCATTAAGGCACATTTTTATTGCTGCCCTTAATATGTTTCCTGCTATATATACAAATATTTGTCACATTTGCATTAAATGATGTTTAAATCTCATTCTACCCATCTCTCAAGTGGCACAGACTAACACTCAAGTGCCACTGATTTGTAATCTAGTATTTATGCAAGATTATTACATTTGCATGGATTGTTTAGTGTCATTTAGAATTAACTGTTCAGTTCAGTTTGAAGTGTGATTACTTGGTGGAATAAAGCCTTTAGTAATGTTTTCTATAAATGTTTTTCAACTGCATTTTCAAAAGGATCTGCTAGATGTTAAATTAGAATCGTTGAGTCCTTGGTTTGGGATGGAAGGGATCTAAAAGATCATCAAATTCCAACCCACTACCATGGACAGCGACACTTTCCACTAGATTAATCTTCCCACATCCTACCTGATCTACCTGATATGCCTGATCCTATATTTCCAAGTATGGGGCATCCATGAGTTCTCTGGACAACCTGGTCCAGTGCCTCACCATCCTCACAGGAAATAATTTCTTTCTAATATCTACTCATAATCAAACTTTTTTTTTTTTTTTTTTTTTTTTTTTTTTTTTAAGTACATATTTTAAAGCCATTCCCCCTTGTCCTGTTACTACACTCCTTGAAAAAGTCTCTTTCCATCATTCTGGTAGGCCTCCTTTAAGTAGTAGAAGGCTGCTATAAGATATACCCTGAATCTTCTCTTTTCCAGGCTGAACAACTCCAGCTCTCCCAGCCTTTCTCTGTAGGAGAGGTGTTTCATCTCTCTGTTATTTTTCACGGTCCTGTTTGGGATCTGCTCTAACAAGTCCATGTACTTGTGCTGGGGGCCCAAGGGCTGAACACGGTACTCCAGGTGAGGTATCATAAGAACATAGTAGAAACGGAGAATCACCTGCCTCAACTTACTCATCACAATTCTTTTGATGAAGCCCAGAATACATGTATATTTGGCTTTCTGGGCTGCAGGCATACATTGCAGGCTCATGTTCAGTTTATCATCAACGAACACCTCAAAGTCCTTCTGCTCAGGGCTTCTCTCAATCCATTTTCCACCTAGCCTGTATTTGTGCTTGGGATTGCCCTAGCACAGATTCAGGCCTTGCTGATCTTCATAGTGTTTGCACATGCCTACCCCTCAAGCCTACCAAATGTCCCTCTGGAGCATTTCTTCCCTCCAGTGTGTCAACTATGCCACACAGCCTGGTGTCATCTGCAGACATGCTGAAGGTATCCTTGCAATCATACAATCATACAATCATTAAGGTTGGAAAAGTCCTCCAAGATCATCTGTTTCAATCATCACCTAACATCTACCTATGTCAACCACTAAACCATGTCCCTAAAGCACAGTGTCCAACCTTTCCTTGAACACCCCCAGGGATGGTGACTCCACCGCTTCCCAGGGCAACCCATTCCAATGCCTGACTACTCTTCCTGAGAAGATATGTATCCACATTTCTAACCTAAACCTTCCCTCACACAACTTGAGACCATTCCCTCTAGTTCTATCACTAGTTATCTGTGAGAAGAGGCCAACACCCAGCACCCCACAACTTCTTTTCTGGTGTCTGTAGAGAGGAATAAGGTCTCCCCTGAACCTCCTCTTCTCCAGACTAAACAACCCCAGTTCCCACAGTCATTCATTGTAGGACTTGTGTTTCAGGCCCTTTACCAGCCTTGTAGCCCTACTCTGAACATGCTCCAGGGCCTCGATGTCCTTCTTGTTCTAAGGGGCCCAAAACTGAACACAGCACTTGGGGTGTGGTCTCAATCACACTGTCCATGTTGCTGACAAAGATATTAAATAATTCCAGTCTTAATACAGAAATATGTGGGACACCACTCATCACTGTTCTCCACTTGCACATTGAGCCATTGGCTGCAACACTTTGAATGTGATCATCCAACCATTTCTTATCCACTGAGTGATCTATTCATCAAATCCATGTCTCTCTATTTCCATATTGTGCAAGAGAGTATCAAATGGTTTACACAAGTCAAGGTAGATGGTTAGTTCATCTTTCTTATCCACTAGTGCTATAACCTCATCATAGAAGGCCACCAGATTTATCTGGCATGATCTGTCTTTAGTGAAGCCATGTTGGCTGTCAACAATTATCTTTTTTTTTTTTTTTTTTTTTTTTTTTCATGTGTGTAGTTTTTCATATCATAGTTTCCCAGAGGACCTGCTCCATGATATTGCTGGGCACAGAGGTGAGACTGGCCTGTAGTTCACTAGGTCTTACCTTTTTTTCCTGTTTAATAACAGGGATTATGTTTCTTCTTTTCCAGTCACTGAGAACTTCACCAAACTACCATGACTTTTCATATATGTTGGGTAGTAGCTTAACAACCTTCCAATTCCCTCAGGACTTGTGGATGCACTTCATCAGGTCCCATGGACTTGTACACCTTTAGGTTCTTTAAACAGTCATGAACTTTACCTTCTTTTGCAATGGGCGGTTCTTTTTTCTCCCAGTCCTTAAATTTGGATTCTGTGTGTTAGACATTATTGCCAGCGCACTTTACAAAGACTGAGGCAAAAAATGTCATTGAGTACCTCAGCTATTTTGGTTGTAGCCAAGTCTCCTTCATTCACTGGGGAGTGGATTAGGGAGGCAGTTTGATTTAGCTTTCTTTTTTGTTCTATGTACTTGAGGAAACTCTTGTTATTTTTTACATCTCTAAACTCAGCTTCAGCTCTCCTTTGCCTTTCTTGATATCCTCCATGGTTAAGGTCTCCTGCTTCCCTTGCATTATCTGGATGTTGGCATAAAGAGATTTTATGTACTAAAAATAAATAAATAATAAAATAAAATTTTGCCTTTAAATATCTCCAAGTTACCATTACTTCCTTTACATTTGAGGATGGTTTCCCAAAGGATCCAATGCACTAGTGTCCTAGACAGCTGAAAGTTTATGTTTCTGTGGTTTAGGGTCTTGACTATGGTCTTTTTTTGACCCTTCTTGACTAGGGTCTTTTGCCCATCCTGTATCCCTCATGATTGAGCATTCTGCACAAGTAGAATGTGCACTGCTGTCCATGCTACCTCCAGTTTTGACCTTGCCAATAAGTTCTTCCACACATATGGTCCAACAGTATATCTCCTATGGTTGGGCTTTCTACCACATGTACTCGGATGTTAATTCTCAAGACATTCCAGTAGTCTTCTGGACTGCTTGCTGTGCTATTTTTCAAGCAGATGTTAGGGTGGTTCAAGTGGAATCAGGGCCTACAAGCATGATGTTTTTTGCAGTTGAAGATAAAATTCTTCATCCATGTTCTCTCCTCGATCAGATGACCTGTAATAAACACCAAACACAAAAGCTCCTTTGTCACCCATAAGCTCTTGACCTTCGTGCAATCAATGTGGTTTTGTTTGTTTGTTTGTTTGTTTGTTTTGTTTGCTTTTTTTGCAATGAGGGAAACTCTGCCACTATTCCTTCCTTTCCTGTCCCTTCTGAACAGTTTATAGACATAGATTACAGCATACCTATAATGTGATTCATACCACAAAGTTTCCGGGATCGCAATCAAATCATAGTTTTCCAGCTGGGTGGTGTCTACCAGCTCCTCCTCTATGTTGACTATGATGTTTGCATTGGTTTAGAACCATTCATTTGGGCTTTTCATTGTCTAACCTTTTTGACAGAACCTTTTTGGAGGATTGAGTGGCATTCTTCATTACTCTTGTAGGTGCACCTTTCCACCCTGTTGAATATGGTGATCTTGTGTCACGATGATCTGGGTTAAAAAAGCTTTAAAAGTATTTTATTATTATTATTATTATTATTATTATTATTATTATTATTATTATTATTATTATTATTATAATATTATGTTGTTGTTGTTGTTGTTGTTGTTGTTTGTTTGCTCATTTTTGTAGAGTGGTGTGGTGGTTTTAGTCAGGCAAGCGCTGAATAAATATATTTTAATTTAGAGATTTGTTTTCACATTATTATGTATATCAAAAGGAAGATCATAGATATAGATTACTGCTATTCTTGAAACTCAGTTATACTATGCAACTAAGATTAATGAATCTGCTGCACCATAAACACTCTGTGCTACATAAATGTTTTTAATCTTAACTGATTTCCCTCATGCTCAGCTAACCTCAGAGACAATGAACAGGAAGAAAATTTAGAGGTCTGTAGAGAAGACACACTTTCAGATGTTATGCTGATGTTTTAATTGTTGCAGAGCAGTGCTTACACTAAGCCAAGGACTTTTCAGTTTCTTGCTCTGTCCTGCCAGTGGACAGGCTAGGGGAGCTGGGAGGGGACAGCTGACTCAGAGTGGTCAAAGGGCCAGTCCATACAATCTGGCATCATGCTAGACAATATGTAAAGGTGGCTAGCTGAGGTGGGAGGACCAGCTACTTGGGGATAGGTCAGTGGGTGGTGAGCAATTACATTGTGCATCACTTGTGTCATACACATTATTAGTAGGAGTACAATTATATTATTACTATTGCTAATAATAACAATAATAAGTATTATTAATATTTTCCCCCCTGTCTTAATAAATTGTCTCTATCTCAACCCACAGGCTTCATTTTCCTGTTTCTCTCCCCCATCCTAGAGAGGGAGGGGGGAGGGTGAACGAAAGGCTGTGTGGTGTGTGTGGTGCTTAGCTGCTGGCCAGGTTAAACCACAACAATAATGAATCTGAAAAAATGAACAAACAAACAAACAACAAAAAAGCATGACTAAAAACACCTTCAGATGAGCGTTGACTTAATCAGTTAGAATCAGACTGGTGCAGGAGAAATATTCCTATATTCAGTTACAATGAAAAACTTTTTAAAAGTAGTCCTACTTCTCTTTCATTGTTAGATCACATTTAGCACTTTGATGTAGCATAGTGTTGTTTTCTATTGCTAAGAAGGACAGTCATTCACAAATGGAAGCCATTCTACATTTGATGTTTGAAAGGAATGTGTGGAAGAAGCATAATGGAAAATTAATTTCCTATAGAATATTTCAATGCGGAAAAACATTTTAAGATTTTTTCAAGAGACTTACCTGTTATGATGGTTGGATGGGGTCTTGAGCAATCTGGTCTAGTGGAAGATGTCCCTGCCCATAGCAGAGGTGTTAGAATTATATGATTTTTAAGGTCTCTTCCAAACCAAACCAAACTAAATTGAAACGAACTGAACCAAACCAAACCAAAACAAACCAAACCAAAACAAACCAAAACAAAACAAACCATTCTATGATTCTATGATTCTGTGACAAATGACCAGTATCTCTGTATGATTTAAAGTATTAATAGCAATAATGTTGTATGAATATACAACTGAAAGACAGGTAAGACACCAGAAAACCTTGCTACAGTTACATTAAGATACTGGTTAAAGAAATCAGTTTATTTTTTATGTATAGAAAATATTACTTTTTGACTTTAAAAGTGCAACTTGTCTAAATCACTCTTCAGAGAAAAAGTATTTTATTTTCTAGCTTTAGTAGAGATGAACAAGTATAATTTATACTTGTTTATGGATGTATATTAAAAAGTGATGAATGGGCTACTTTTTTTGGGGGGGGGGGAAAGCAAGGGCTATGTATTTTTCATAAAAAAAAAGAATAAAATGTAAACAGATTCAGTGGAAGTAAAGTGAAGTTCTAGCATGATAAAGCAAGTACGAATGAGATATTCTGTCCAAACTGAACAGAATTTAGGAGGCCTAAGAAAAATATGACAAGAACAAGTGAGGCAGCTTGATAACAAACACTGCAGTGAAAGTCTACCCACTTTGTTAAATTTTCACCTTTGATCTGTACTGTTAAAGCATGCTGTACTATAGCATGCTTCATCTGAATTACAACCCAGCTTCAAGGGCAGTATAACTAGGCCAAACATGAGCTTTAAAGGTATATTGCTCTTTAATGATAAGACAAAACATTTGTAATGTCTGATGATACAAGTGATCAGTTCAACATAGCTGATTCTGAAGCTGTTGCTCTCATGCAACTGGTAGCTGTTGTTGCAATCTTACAGAAATTTTTAAAACAGTTCTGCTCATGGTATCGGCTATGGACAACCTCTGTATGCTGTTAATTCTACATCCTTAATTGATCATCCATAACTGATCAGCATTTATACCCTGAGGTCATTATATATTTTCAGTAAGGAATATGGGCCATAATACTTTTCTTTACACATACCCTAATTCTAGTATAATTAAGAGTTTAAACTAGATAACAAAATCTTAATAGTGTGAATAAATGCACACTTTCTAAACTAAATGTTATCAATGATTTTATTCCCATCAATACCTTTGTCAATGATCTGGATGAGGAGATTGAGTGCACCCTCAGTAAGTTTGCAGGTGTCTCCAAGTTAGGCATTAGTGTTGACCTGCTCAAGGGCAGGAAGGCTCTACTGAGGGATCTAGATAGGCTGAACTGATGAGCCAAAATCACCTGTTTGAATTTCAACAAGACTAGTTCCAGATCCTGCACTTGGGGCACAACAACCCCATGCAACTTTACAGGCCGGGAGAAGAGTAGCTGGAAAGCTGCCTGGTGGAAACAGACCTGCTTTATAGTCAGCTAAATATGAGCCAGCAGTGTGCTCAGGTGACTAAGAAGGCCAAGGGCATCCTGGCTTGTCTCAGAAATAGAGTGGCCAGAAGGACTAGGGAAGTGATTGTCCCTCCATACTCAGCTCTGTTGAGGATGCACCTCAAACACTGTGTTCAGTTTTGGGCCTCTCACTACACGATGAATATTGAGGCCCTGGAATGTGTCCAGAGAAGGGCGACAAAGCTGGTGAGTAGTCTAGAAAACAAGTCTTAACAAGGAATGACTAGAGGAGCGGGGGGGAGTGGGGAGGGGGTGTGTTGTTTAGCCCTTATTGCACTGAATACTTACGTTGAAGGAGTCTATAACAAGGTGCAAATTGGGCTCTTATCCCAAGCACCAAGAGACAAGGCAAGGGGAAGTGGCCTCAAGTTGCACCAGAGGAGGTGTAGGCTGGATATTAGGAGCAATTTCTTTACTGACACAATTGTGCGACACTGGAGTAAGTTGCCCAGGGAAGTGGTTAAATCACCATCCTTGGAAGTCTTCAAGACATGTAGACTTAGAACTTAGTAGCATGGTATAGTGGAGGATTTTAGTACTAGGTTAAGAGTGGGGCTAGATGATCTTAATGGTCTTTTCCAACCTGAATGATTCTATGATTCTATGATAATATCTGATGACAGCTATATTAATGATAGTTTTCAAATTTGCTTACATTTTCTTTTTCCAATGTACAACAAACAAGAGCTGAGATAATCAATGTTTAGAAAGGTAAACTGACCTGTCACTCAGATATTCGTCTGAGAACCTCTATAACTTTAAAACACAACTCAGACACAGTTTTGTATATGTCATGGTTCCGCTCGAGTGGGCAGTGGAGCTCCTCCACAGCCGTTCTCGCACTCCCCCTTCTCAAAGAGGAATGGGGAGAAAATATGTGAAAAGGGCTCAAGGGTTGAGATAAGGACGAGAAAATCATGCAATAATTATTGTAACGGGCAAAACAGACTCAGCATAAGAAGACAGTAAGATTTATTGCTCATTACTAACAAGCTATAGAAGTGAGAAACAAAGGAAAGAAACCAAAAGCACCTTCCTCCCCCATCCACCTTCTTCCACCTCCTCCCCCAGAGCAGCACAGGGGAACGGGGGAATGGGGGTTATGGTCAGTCTACAGCACTTCTTCTTTCCTCCGCTCCTTCTCGGTCACACTCATCCCCTGTGCTGTGGGGTCCCACCCACGGGATGCAGTCCTTGATGAACTGGTCCAGCATGGGCTTCCCACAGGCAGCAGCTCTTCCAGAACTGCTCCAGATATGGGTCCGTACCACGGGGTCCATCCCTCAGGAGCAAACTGATCCAACCTGGGTCCCTCATGGGCAGCAACTCCTGCCAGGTCACCTGCTCCTGCGTGGTCTCCTCTCCACGGGCTACAGGTCCGGCCCGGAATCTGCTCTGGCAGGGGTCTTCCACAGGTGGCAGCCTCCATTGGTGCAGGGCCACCTGCTCCACCGTGGTCTCCTCCATGGGCTGCAGCGTGGAACCCTGCTCCACCGTGGTACTCCATGGGCTTCAGGGGGACATCCTGCTTCACCATCGTCCTCACCACAGGCCACAGGGGACTTCTGCTCCGGTGCCTGGAGCACCTCTCCCCCTCCTTCTACACTGACCTTGGTGCCTGCAAGGCCGTTCCTCACTCTCCCAGCTGCTGTGTGGCGCAGCATTTTTTTCCTTGTCTTAAATATGCTCTCACAGAGGCGCAAAACAACATCACTTATTGGCTCAGCTCTGGAAAACAATGGGGCCCTTCCCAAACATGGGGTAGCTTCTAGATCTTTCTCACAGAAACCACCCCTATGGCCCCCTGCTACCAAAACCTTGCCATGTAAACCCACTACAGTATAGCACTCCTGAATTTCCACATCAAGTTTTCTTGGGGAAAAAAAAAAAAAGAAAAGTTAGTGCTTTAAAAGATACATGAGATTTTTTATTTTATTTTATTTTATTTTATTGGGCTATATTCATAAAATAAAGCAGGGATTGCAACGTTACCTTCTTGCTGTTGGCTGTAATTTTCTGTATTTAACACTTAAGCTTCTATATACAATCTGAAGAGAGCTTAAGCATGCAACATTTCTCTGTACCAAAAGAAGTAATTAAGCCGACCAGTAGAATATGCAATGTGCTGATATTCATTAAAGTAGGAATATTCTGGCTATAGTCATGTGTTTCAGCTTTCTTGAAGTGGAAAAAGAGAAATATCATTGCTGACTGTTTTTAAAAGGACCATGCAGCTTATTGTTGAATTTCTATGAATCCTAGAAAACAGTTATGCACTTGTGTATCTGTTTAACTGAAAAATAGAAGGAGAAATAGGAAAATAATGTTTGTTCTGTATTTTTCTATGAGATAGTAATACAAGCCCAGATTTCAAGGTACAAGAGCTCACACTGTTAATGATGGAAGAAATTCACATATGCTGAAGTCTAATCTAATCTTTAAATGACATTTTGGACATACCTCTGTCCTATATACTCTATATCTGCAAACGAGTTTTGTACAAAGTGAACTCTGACTTTGGTTAGACACCTAAACTTTGGATTACCAAAATATTCCTTCAACTAGAAAAGACAGTAAACACAGGCAGGTAAGTGACCTTGACTGCGTATTCATGAATATTGACTTACTCCATGCAAAATCCAACAACTTAATCACTCAGAAAGTCTTCCCCCATAGTCATTGAAAAGACATTCCTGAGAAACAAGTGTTGGTTCAAGCAACTGAGACAAGCCTGGGAAATACCTGTTTCATGACATTCAATGAGTGAGAGAGGTAGTTAATTTTTTGATGATGTCTGCCCAAGCAGTTTGGGAAATTCTGCTTGCCTAAATTTGGGTGGTGGATACCAGTTTTGTGGTTGTAAATTGGGGTCATCACATTTAATTGCTGCTTTAGTACCAATCTATTTCACACAACATATCTCACTGTAACTCCTACTTCAAAATACTTCAAGCAGTTAGAAAAACTGTAAGATAAACTGTAGATTTCCATTTAAATGACAGAATCATTCACAAGTTTAGCAAAGATTCTTACAATTTCCACAGCTTAAAAAAGAAGACAAATGAGAAACCAGTCTTTCTGAGTCTCAGAGTATATCCTAACTACTACCAAAACACCATCTGAGTTTCTGAGGAACTGGGAGCAATTCTGATGTTTTTACAGACGAAAAACTATGAGAGAAAACAGATACTACATAACTTATGCATAAGTTTAACTGTGTTAAACTGATGGGAAATGGGAAACATCAGATGTAGAAAGAGATTTGGGAATGGCTTTAATATGCCATTTAATTTTCCTTAAAGGATTCTATGACTAATCCTCTTGAATGTGGAAGAATAAATTCTTCAGGAAATACTTAGCATGTTTGCCAGCCATTGAGACCTGAGCAGCTGCCAATGTAACTAAAAGAATTTTTAGTCTAATGAAAGTACCAAAAGTTTTCTTGATAGGCTAATTTTTATTCAGGAATGCATTACATCTGAACAAGGTGGCATGCTTATGGTGCCACCCTACTTCAAATTCCATCCACCATCAGTCATAAGCAGTCAGTGATTTGTTCAGTACTGACAGCTTTGCAGTACTATAAATAATTCGAGAGGCTAGAACATAAAATTCCTATAAGTTTGTGTTAACCACATAATCACCTTCCAACTCAAAAAAAAAAAAAAAAAAAAAAAAAAAAAAAAGAAAAAGCCTTATCAAAAATTCTGAAAGGTTGCTGTAAAGTACAGATACCAGCTAAACATAAAACAGAGCCTGGAAGATCTCTGTTTAATAGTAATGAGTTAAGAGGAAAGGAGGTAATTGTTATTACTAGAAAATAATGGAAGTTAACAGTATTTTTGCAAGTCAGTTGGAGACTTTGGAAGTCCTAAATTATGTTCTATTGATTCCTTCTCTTCATCAGAATTGTGCAGCTAGGATCAGTGGTAATTACGTCTAAGCTCAGTTCCTTCATCAATTCTTTCCCTGCAGTCTTAATTAATGACAGAAAGAGGTGAATGACCACGAGCTTATCAGTATTCTTTTAAGTACTTCATTTAACTACTTGTGGTATGAAGAAATTTGATATTTCATTTGTTACAGACAGGTTACCTTAGAGACTACCCGACAACTAATCCTGCTGTTATTCAGGATAACATGCAATTCATATCTTTCAGCTTTCTGAAGTATATGCTCAATGCTTGGTTTCATCTAAATGGCACAGGTTATACTCTGGGGATAATAATGCTTGACATTTATTTAAAGGAGTTTTCTTTCTAACAGGTCTTGCTGATATTTCCATACAGGTCAGAACTCTGAAACTAATACACTTGCTGAGGTGATAGACCTTCTGTTCACAAACAGAGAAGGACTGGTGGGAGATGTGGTGGTCGGGAGCTGTCTTGGGCATAGTGACCACAAAATGGTAGAGTTCTCTATTCTTGGCGAAGTCAGGAGGGGGACCAGTAAAACTGCTGTCTTGGACTTCCGGAGAGCTGACTTTGAGTGGTTCAGGAAACTTGTTGGCATAGTCCCTTGGGAGGCAGTTCTGAAGGGCAGAGGAGTCCAGGAAGGCTGGGCACTTTTCAGGAAGGAAATCTTAAAAATCTATCCCCACATGCCCAAAGATGAGCTGGCATGGAAGAAGACCAGCCTGGCTGAACAGAGAGTTGTGGCTAGAGCTTAGGCAAAAAAAAGAGGGTTTTTGATCTTTGGAGAAGAGGGTTGGCCACTCAGAGGGATTATAAGGATGTTGTAAGGCTGCACAGGGACAAAATTAGAAAGGCCAAAGCTCATCTGGAGCTCAATCTGGCTACTATTTTTAAAGACAACAGAAAATGTTTAAATACATAAATACATAAACATGAAAAGGAGGACTAAGGAGAATCTCCATCCTTTACTGTATGCAGGGGGAAACTTAGTGACGAGAGATGAGGCTGAGGTGCTTAAGGCCCTCTTTGCCTCAGTCTTTAGTGGCAAGACCAGTTGTTCTCTAGATATCCAGTACCCTGAGCTGGTGGAAGGGAATGGGGAGCAGATTGTGGCCCTCACAATCCATGAGGGAATGGTTGGTGACCTCCTACAGCACTTAGATGTATGCAAGTCAATGGAGTCTGGATAGGATCCACCCGAGCATACTATGAGAGCTGGCAGAAGAACTGGCCAAGCCACTTTCCATCATTTCTTAGCAGTTCTGGCTATCAGGGGAGGTCCCAGTTGACTGGCGGCTAGCAAACATGATGCCCATCTACAAGAAGGGCTGGAAGGTAGACCCGGAAAACCATAAGCCTGTTGTTAGTTTGACCTCAGTGCCAGGGAAGCTCATGGAGCAGATTATCTTGAGTGTCATCATGCAGCACTTGCAGGACAACCAGGTGATCAGGCCCAGTCAGCATGGATTTAGGAAAGGCAGGTCCTGCTTGAAGAACCTGATCTCCTTCTATAACAAAGTGACACACTTGGTGGATGAAGAAAAGGCTGAGGATTTGATCTACCTTGACTTCAGTAAGGTTTTTGACACAGTTTCCTACAGCATTCTCCTCAAGAAACTGGCTGCTCTTGGCTTGGACTGGTATAGACTTTGTTGGGTTAGAAACTGGCTGGATAGCCGGGCCCAAAGAGTCGTGGTGAGTGGAGATAAATTTAGTTGGAGGCCGGTCACTAGTGGAGTCCCCCAGGGCTCAGTAATAGTGCCAGTTTTCTCTACTGTCTTTATCGAGGATCTAGATGAGGGGATTGAGTGCATCCTTAGTAAGTTTGCAGATGACACCAAGTTAGGTGTGTGTGTTTATCTAAGGCAATAAGGTCATAATTACTAATTAATAAGGTCACGGGAAGGTCTAAGTCTTCCCATGAAATGAGAGATAAAATAGAGCTTTTTTTATTATTAATTAAGAAACAAGTTTTCAGGTCTTCTCCAGAGATACAAAACACAGTTAAATAATGAAAATAATAGTTGGGTTTAGCTGAAAACAATATATATGGTGAATTAAATTGATAGCTGACAATCAAGTACAAACACAGGTAACATAAAGTTAAACTTGCTATAGTTATCATTGTTAGAAATCTATCGCTTGATATCATTACTGTAAAGCATTGTTTCTATCTAGAAAAAGGAGCTCAGATGAACAGTAAGGGTAACGCAGGAAACTTTATGACCAGTAATGATACTGTTAGTCCCTGATTATTTTTCCTCCACATGAAAGAAGGAATATCCCATTATTTTGGGTTACAGTTAAACATTTCTTTTACTTTCATATTTTGCTTAGTTTCTTTTATGATCTGGATAGGTTGGAGAGCTGGACGATCACCAACCGCATGAAGTTCAATAAGAGCAAGTGCCAGGTCCTGCACCTGGGACGGGGAAACCCTGGCTGCACGTACATACTGGGCGATGAGATGCTGGAGAGCAGCCTAGAAGAGAGGGATCTGGGGGTCGTGGTAGACAGCAAGTTGAATATGAGCCAGCAGTGTGCCCTGGCAGCCAGAAGGGCCAACCATGTCCTGGGGTGCATCAAGCACGGCATCGCTAGTAGGTCAAGGGAGGTGATTGTCCCGCTCTACTCTGCACTGGTGCGGCCTCACCTCGAGTACTGTGTGCAGTTCTGGGCACCACAGTATAAAAAGGACATGAAACTGTTGGAGAGTGTCCAGAGGAGGGCTACGAAGATGGTGAAAGGCCTGGAGGGGAAGACGTACGAAGAACGGCTGAGGTCACTGGGCCTGTTCAGCCTGGAGAAGAGGAGGCTGAGGGGAGACCTCATCGCAGTCTACAACATCCTCGTAAGGGGGTGTCGAGAGGCAGGAGACCTTTTCTCCATTAACACCAGTGACAGGACCCATGGGAACGGGGTTAAGCTGAGGCAGGGGAAATTTAGGCTTGACATCAGGAGGGGGTTCTTCACAGAGAGGGTGGTTGCACACTGGAACAGGCTCCCCAGGGAAGTGGTCACTGCACCGAGCCTGTCTGAATTTAAGAAGAGATTGGACTGCGCACTTAGTCACATGGTCTGAACTTTTGGGTAGACCTGTGTGGTGTCAAGAGTTGGACTTGATGATCCTTAAGTGTCCCTTCCAACTCAGGATATTCTATGATTCTATGATTCTATGATTTGTACCTCCTACAACTCTTATACTGTATTAGGTTCAGTCTTTAAACTTCACAGTGCAGCATAGTCCACATAAACCTCTGCTGAGCAGTCTGACAAATCCATCTGCAAAGTCACTATTTTAACTGTCAGCAAACAGGCATAAATGACGGCTGAAGGTGGAATTAGTTACAAAATTGTCTAGCCTAAAAGAGTAGTCATTTCATACATAAGTGTGGCGTAAGAACCACACAGACACCAGGGTTATTTCAGGATAAGTAGCTGCTACTTCTTTATTGATGATATAATTTCAACCACTCTTCATTGGGGACCGGGTCCCCTCTTCACTCTACAGCAGTACTTCTCCACTAACTATTCATTGGTAAACAACCAATGCTGCCCGTCAACAGCAAACGCCCAGCAACTTCCATGTCCTAATGGCAAAGAGCAAGCAGTCCCAGACAGCAAGGTGTCTCTAGAATCACTCTTCTTTGTTCCCTCTAAACTCTTCAAATTCCTGATGGCCTCATTGTTAAGACTCCAATATTATCACCAACCATGGGGCTTGCCAACCCCCATGGCCACAATCCTACACATGGGTATTTGTCTTGAATTTTCTATAAAAATGGTGTCTTATGTCTTGCTCTAGATGACCTGTTTGAGCAAGAGGCTTGTACCAGATATTTCAGGAGATTCCTTTCAACCTCAACTGTTCTGTGACTCTGTAATAGCAGGATTCTCAAAGTACATCAGTGGCTCAGTTTATGAATTTAGATGCTAGTTCATGAAAATATTTTAGTACATTTTTGGACAGGCTAGTAGGCATTTTCTAGTCAATAGGTTTATAACAGAAGGGCCAAGCTAAACATCAAATATACACCAGAAAGATTTTCAACTGATACATGTGAAAGAATCTTTTTTAATAGCTCCTCATTAGCAGAAAAGGAAATAAATATTGTGTTATGGAATAAAGCATATTGGGATATATATTTTCTTCTTTCCAGTGCAATGGATTCTCCTTTTTCTCTCCACAAGCCTTCTTTATATCTTATTGAATAAGTGAAACGTATTCATTCTATTCTAAAATCTAAATACTTTTCCCCAGCTTATGCTCTTCATTCACAGCTTCTCTGCAGATAGCTTAATCATTGGGATTTTAATATATTTATTAAACATTATATTTCAGGTGTAATAATAACTTAAAATATAATAGCTCTCCTAGATTTTTGATTGCAGTGAGATTTTGAGTGTATCCCAAAAGTGTGCTTTGCAGAGAGATTGAACTGGAGTTATGTATGAATAGGAGATGTCAAATGGTTTTCTATAATGACACCTTCCTGCAAACAAATTCTTCTGTTCACCTGTGTATTGTCATTGGTGTTAATGTAATTGTGCCAGACTCTAGACTGTACATCGTGCTTACATACACCATATGTTATGATGTTTGTGTAAAAAAAAATAACTCCATAAGTATCTACTTATTAATCTTCATTCATCAAAGGGAAGAGAACAGGTCTTAATTCATTAAGCCTTCTAAATTCTTATCCAGATTAAGTCCATACTTACTTAGGACAGACAGAAAAACAGCAACACTGAATATAAAGCACAAATTTCTGCTTCTGATAGAAGCCTTTGATTTGGATATGTACTATCTAGACAAAGTAGGCCTGTGCAAAATATAAAACAATTCTTAGCCAGGGAAAGAGAGACTGATGAAAAAAATGTAGTAGGCCATGAAAGCTGGCCCACACTAGACCTTTTCATACATATTTCATGCTAGTGCAGCTAAAGTAATAATAGTCAATTTGCCTGCAAATGCCTATATACTGCTAAGATAAATAAGGGCCAGAATATCTTTCATTGTGTTCCCAGTGACTGCTGCAACTGCAAGACATTTATCATAATGTTTATCTCTCTCATTCCATCCACCTTTAGCTGTGCATATCCTCCTTTCACAGAATACAATATACACTTACATATCTCTCGTACATGAATGCTTGGTTCCTTGGTTTTCTTCTTTCTTACTTATTTGAATAAACCACAGTCACAAATCACTATTAGAATAAAATCAAAATAGAAAAAACTATGAACTGATACATTTTATTTTATTTTATTTTATTTTATTTTATTTTATTTTATTTTATTTTATTTTATTTTATTTTATTTTATTTTATTTTATTTTATTTTAAATTTAATTTAATTTAATTTAATTTAATTTAATTTAATTTAATTTATTATTTTATTGTTTTGATAAAGCATATATTGCAGTACTCTTGACCTGCAACTCAGATGCAGAAAATCAGTTTGGTCTTCTTTGTTCATTTCTACAGAGATGAGCTAACCTTCTGGAATATCATTTTTTATCAAGCTGATAGCAAACAAATGAGCAAGCTGTTTGCGCTAGAATGCCAGTCCAGTCATTTTATAACAAAACATCTGCTTTATGCATGAAGTATTACAATGATAGGCACAACAAAGAAAAATACTCAGCAAACAAATCATTGTTTATAGAGTTATTGAATTATGAAAAAGATCTAATGTGTTTACACCTGGCTATAAACACTGTCTCTCCATTTAAGCCATATTCAAATATACCCATAAAATAACATCATAACATAAATGTACTCTATTTGTCTCTGATACATTGAATGCCCCCTAATTACTGCATAGTTGTTTGACATATTCTCAGTCTTGAATGCATGCAAGGCAGTGAATTACGTTACTTTTAAATGTACAACATTAGCTGTTTAAGACAAATTTTCAAGAATCAGTAGTATTCAGCAGTATCTATTTTTTTTTTCTTTTTTAAGTTTCTTAAGCAATTTTTAACTAAGTATTCTCATAAACTGTGAGATGGAAACCTTGCTGATTTTGGAGTTTAGCATTCTGAATTTGTCAGTGAGACATATTTTAAAGCAAATAAGGGGATCTCCAAAGGATTAAGCTAATACAAGCAAAGCAAATCCTTCTTCCTTCAAAAAAACAGACTCACCCATGGCTGTCCTTTTTCCACCATATCCGGAAAATCAGTGATACATACAACACTTAAGAATACATTGAAAATTTGAAAATGATAGTAATAAAATAATGAAACAGCATCAAGAAAACTTTTCAGCATACAAGTCTCAGTTTTAAGTTTTTAATGGATTGGAGTTCTCTTTAATAAATTATATCAGTTAATTAACATATGAAAAGACCAGTCTTTTAATTGTATGCATAGTACTCCTTGGGAGGAGGCTCATCTTCACGCATATCCAAATCAATAATTATGTTAGCCTACGTTACCTTCCTGCCAAAAGCATCCATTGACTTTTAAACTTTTAAACTTTTTTGGAAGGTTCCACTCACCTTCTAAAAGACTTCCTCATCCCAGGTTGCTTATGATTATTTCTGAGTCCTCTAACACAGTGCATGCATTATTCCTTTACAAGTACAAGACTACTTGTGACACTTGCAGAAATGACACTCAAAATCAAAATAAACTCTGAACCAAATATATTATTACCTCAGCACTATTATTACTCTGATAAAACACATAAAATGTGTTTCACAAATTTTGCAAACCAATACTTGAAATCTATCATAATCCAGCTGCAGAAAGTTCCATGCTCTGTAGAAGCACTTAAGAAAGTGTTCTCTGTTATCCTTTCAAGAGTTATTTTTGAGAAGGTTTTGAGACAAAATAAGGATCATTGTAATATTCAGGTGGTCCTTGGGAAATGATCTGCTAGCAATGGATGAAAAAAAAAAAAAAAAGTCCCTCAGAATAACAGAATGCTGTGCCAAGTCTGGAAAAAAAAAAAAAAAAAAAAAAAAAAAAAAAAAAAGGAACAACAACAAAAGGATATATGAAAACAATCCAGAATAAAAAGAGATGAAAGTAGAGGGTAATATTCATCATAAGGGAATCATGACATATGTACACGTGGGACAGAGCTGAATGGGTGAAAACAGAAAAAAAAGAATGGAGGCATGAGATTATATATATATATATATATATATATATATTTTTTTTTTTTCTAGCAGAAAGTATGACATGGCAGTTTTCCTTATACTTGTGACAGTATAAATTATACTTTAAACATGTGCTGTGAGAAGCCTACTCCTTCAGTAGACTTCATGCCTCAAACACAACATTGCCAATATTCAGGCCTCTAACCACTCTGTGTTTACCTTCACTCCATTTTCCTTCTGTATAAGAGAAAGAACATGTAGTGTCAGATGTTCAAAGTTAGGAAGAGGTTAAGAAAATTGTTGCTTAGTGATTGTTTTAATCACTATAATTAGCAGCTGCCAGGTTTGGAACCTTTTTCAAGATTTTCCCTTTGTGAACATTACTACTTTACCTAAGCAAAGCTTTTTGGCCAAATTGATCGTGTTTATGTCTTGCATACAATTGAGATGAGAAAGTTTATTTTGAGTTTGAAGCTTTGTATGGGCAGAAAATAAGCTTTATACTTACATAACTTATATAGTTATATAAGTCACACAGACTATATACATTTCCTGTTACATGAGAGTATGGAAGAATTAAAACAAAGTCACTTGGGCCCCATGGTGTTATGTTGCTCTTCCAGAATAATGATGCAAGATCATTTATCTTGGTTGACTGTTATAATAAAACTTCCACTTAGGAAGTGTATGAGTATTTGGGAAAAAATAAAATAATAAAATAAAATAAAATAAAATAAAATAAAATAAAATAAAATAAAATAAAATAAAATAAAATAAAATAAAATAAAATAAGATAAAATAAAATAAAATAAAATAAAATAAAATAAAATAAATAAAAAACTATTTGCTTTAATTTGAAAAGGCAGGACTGAAATGAACAGAAAAAAAAACATAAACAAAGAATATTGAAAAGCACAGTTCTCCTTTTAACATATAGAATATAATTTGCATAGATAATTTTGCACAAGAAAGTATATAAGTCTTATTACTAAGTGAGAATGTAGTGGCTTTCTCTGAAACAGCAGGGAAATACTTGTGAACTGTCTCAAATCAATCAGGTTCTTCTGGAAAAAATTGATGCGACCCAGCCAAAGTGACTCTACACCAACACATGCAGCATAAGAAACAAGCAGGAGGAGTTGGAACACATGCTGCAATTAGACAAATATGACGTTATTGCTATCATAGAAATGTACTAGGACAGATCACACAACTGGAACACAAAAATAGAGGGCTACAAGCATTTCAGAAGAAATTCCGTGATGAGAAGATGTCCCATCCCTGGAAGAGTTCAACAGCAGGTTGGATGAGGCCCCGGGCAACCTGATCTAGTGGGTTGTGGTGGTTTTACCTTGCTGAACTCTGGCACAACTACTTTCTCGCTACTCCTCCTTGGAAGAATAAGGGAAGAAGAAAGTATGATGGAAAAAATGAACAAACAAACAAAACCTCACAGGTTGAGTTAAGGATAATTTAATTAAAGGAAAAAGGAAGAGGGAAAACAACAATAACAACAACAACAAAGCAAACAAAGCAAAGGCTGTGTGGAAGCACAGAGGAAAGAAATTACTCTCTACTTCCCATCAGTGAGCAATGTTCAGTCATGTCCCAGGAAGCAGGGTCTCAATATGTGTGGCGGTTTTTTGGGAGGACAGACATAATGAGAGCCTCTCCCTCTCCTTCTCCTTTCCCACCTTTTATTGCTGAGTGTGACATCATATGGTATGGCATACCCCTTTGGTTGGTTTAAGTCAGCTGCCATTGCCATGTTCCCTCCCCACCTCTTGCGCATCCCAAGCCTGACAGCTCCTGGGGAAAGGAGGAGGGGAGGGTGTCCCGATGTGGTGCCAGTATTGCTCAGCAATAAACAAAATTCTGGTGTGATATCAATGCTGTTAAAGCTACATGTGCAGATCACAGCACTGTATGGGTTGCTGCAGGGAAAGCTGACTCCACCCCAGCCAAACCCAGTACATGGGTGTCATCCCTACCCACAGCAGCGGAGGGTGGAACTGGCTGTTCTTTATGTTTCTTTCCAATCCAAGCCATTGTATGATTTGATTCTTCGAAATCCATTCTGTACAAAAAATAATAATAATAATAATAAAAAAATTAAAAAAAAATCAAAGCCTCAAATGTCAATATTCAGACATATGAACACAATAATGTAAGAAATTAGATGTTCAACAATTGCATAATGCCTCTAAAGCATGAAAGTATGTTCTCAGCTTTCTAAGCTATTTAAATTATATTAATTAAACCAAGTGAATCTTTTTTATATTTTTCTTAGGTGAAACTACTTGAAACTACTTTTTTTTTTTTTTTTTTGGTCATCATCCTAAGATATCTGTTGTAATACTCCAGAGTAGTTTCTCTTTCTGCATTTCAGATTGTCAAGGCACCAAAGGCTTCATGATCTTTTGATCATGGTTAGTGAAGAGTTAAAATAACACGTGTAGCTAAAATAGATAAAATGTTGTCAGAAAGTGCTGTTACTCATAGATGAAAAGTGCTTCAACCATGTTCCTCCCTGCATTTTTTTTTTCTTATTATAAATTGCTCTTCATTGCCTAATAAATCTTTCTACATAGACTTAAAAATTTATTTATTTATTTATTTATTTTTAATTTTTTTGTTCTTCTCTTTCCAGATTAAACAAAATCCACTGTAAGAAGGCCAACGGCCTTCTGGCTTGTATCAGGAATAGTGTATCCAACTGGACCAGAGAGGTGATCATTCCCTTGTACTCTGTTCTGGTAAGGCTGCACCTCGAGTACAGTGTTCAGTTTTGGGCCCCTCAGCACAAGAAGGACATCAAGGCCCTGGAGCATGTTCAGAGAAGGGCTACGAGGCTGGTAAAGAGCCCTTGGAGGACCAGCTGAGGGAGCTGGGATTGTTTAGTCTGGAGAAGAGGAGGCTCAGTGGAGACCTTATTGCTCTCTACAGCTACCTGAAAAGAAGTTGTGGGGAGCTGGGGGTAGGCCTCTTCTCGCAGATAACTAGCAATGGAACAAGAGGGAATGGCCTCAAGTTGTGCCAGGGAAGGTTTAGGATAGAAATGGGGAGACTTTTCTTCTCAGAAATGAGTAGTCAGTCACTGGAATGGTTTGCCCAGGGAAGCGGTGGAGTCACTGTCCCTGGGGGTGTTTAAAGAAAGGTTGGACATGGTGCTTTAGGGACATGGTTTAGAGGGTGACATAGGTAGCTGAGTGATGGTTGGACCAGATGATCTTGAAAGTCTATTCCAAACTTATTGATTCTGTGATCCTATGATTCTATATATTCTTTGATTGGTGTGGTGTTTTACTTGGGTGGGCAGCGAGCACCACGGCTGCTCTCTCACTCCCCCTCCTCAAAGGGGAAGGGAAAGAAAATACGATACAAAGGTCTTGAGGTCTCAAGGTTTGAGATAAGGACAGGGAGATTGCTCAACCATTATTGTGATGAGCAAAACAGACTCAGAGTCAGGAGATAGTGAGGTTTATTGCCTATTACTATAAGCTAGGGAAGTGAGAAACAAGGGAAGAAAATGCCTTCCACCCATCCATTCTCTTCCACCTCCTCCCCTGAGCGGTGTAGAGGAATGGGGACTGTGGTCAGTCCATGGCACTTCACCTCTGACACTCCTTCATAGTCACTCTCTACCCCTGCTCTGCGCAGGGTCCCTCCCATGGGATGCTGTCCTTCACGAACTGAGCCTGCGGGGGCTGCCCACAGACAGCAGCTCTGTACCATGAAGCCCATCCCCCAGGAGCAAACAGCTCCAGCATGGGACCCCCACAGGTGGACGGCAGCTCCCCCAGACCCCATGCTCCTGTGTGGGCTCCTGTCCATGGGCTGCAGCTCTGGCCCAGGGCCTGCTGCTGTGGGGGCTCTCCATGGGCCGCAGCCTCCTCCAGGCCACATCCATCTGCTCCACCAGGGGCTCCTCAATGGGATGCAGCATGGAGATCTGCTCCATGTGGGACCCATGAGCTGCAGGGGGACAGCCTGCTCCACCAGGGGCCTCTCCACAGGCTGCAGGGGAACTTCTGCTCCAGGCCCTGGAGCACCTCTCCCCCTCCTTCTGCACTGATCTTGGCTTCTGTAAGGCTGTTTTTCACTCCTCTCTCCCACCTGTTGTTCCCCAGAAGTTTTTTGTTGTTGTTATTGTTTTTTCCTTGTCTTAAATCTGCTCTCACAGAAGCACAAACAACATCACTTACTGGCTTGCCTCTGGCCAGTGGCAGGGCCCTTATCTACCAATGGACAGCTTCTTGATTATTCTCGAAGAAGCCACCCCTATGTCCCCCTGCTACCAAAATCTTGCCATGCAAACACACTACAATTGGTAACACAGTGTAATGAACAAATTGACTTAGAGAAGAGGCTGTTTACACCATCAAAACAATTCAGAAAGAAGCACTGGAAGTTCAGGAAGATAAACCCATACTTTTAATGGTCCGATAACCTGAGACCCTAACACTGAAGAAATAGTCAATACATCAGTGTTTGGAAAGAAGAAAATGAGTCATCTTTCTAAGAAATTCCTGTGATGGAAAAAGAAGCTTAGCTCCGGATGAAACATCTCTTTCTTTGCTCTAATATGTATCTCATATCCAAGACATTTTATATGTTCTAATAGCTATTTCTGAAATATGGTTATGGGAAAATATTTTATCTGCCTGCTGCCTATAAATAAGAACTACAGCAAAGGTTTTTCTCTTTCATTGTCTCGTTAGTCTCATAAACTTAACATGTTGCCATTTTAAGACAGTCTTCCCCCTGCATGCTGAGAGACAAAAAAGTTTCTTAATGTTGTATGACAGTGTGTTCGATAGAAGCAGCACAAGTTGTTTCTACAACCCCAAATAATTTATAAAGCAAAAGAGTCATTAAAAAGAGAAAAAACATAGGGTAAATTTAATATCAGATCCTAAGTTACTAAGAAGCCTTCAGGACATTCAGAGTAGAAATGCCTTTTTGTTCCCTAACACGCTTACCTCAGTGGGCCCCTGATCTGCATATAGACACAGGATGTTACTGTATTTAGAGTGGAAGACAAGAAAAATTACTAATTCTTGATCCCAGAGCTTCAGTACTACAAGAAAATGCATTTCCACAAGGCAGTGGAGCTGTATTTAGGATTATACAATCCCAGTGAGGTAGGTTTTTATGCCTTTTATACAACTAAAATGTCAAATGCCTGTTCTGTGTGTGCTAGGTTCTGTGCTTCCTTTAGGCAAATCACTATGACAATCTCAGACTAGGAAATTTACACATAAGATTTGTAATAATCTTTTTGACATGCATCTGTAATATTTTGTGTGTGACACACACATAGACACTGCACATGTATGAAAACTTGCAACATAATCTTGCCATATTTTATACTGCATATTCATAACAGCAACATGGAACTGAGGGATGATACAGGATGATACAAGGAAAGTTCACAGCTGTATTGAACAGACTTGAACACAGGGACAAGAAGCTAAGACTTTACTGTGAGAATTAAATTGCTTAACTTGAGTGGCTTTAAGTGGGAAGACTCTGGAGGGAGGGCCATTTTAATGGTATCTCCATCACATCAGCCATACTGAACTTCTGTTATAGGGTTCTGATGGTCTATTTTAGTTAAGGATTTTCCTTGATGTCCACAAATAGAGATTTTATACTTGACCAATCATAGTAGCCTATAATGGGATGATTACATTTGTTCAAAATTAATAGTTTAAAAAATGAAACACTTGGCAACACATACATCACATTTCAAGTTCTCTTTAAAAACAAACAAGCAAAACTGCTTATCAGAGTACATGCTGATTGTTGAAGGAGCCACTCTGTGTTATGTATAAATCATTCCCTAGTACATCAAAAATCCATATTACTGACCTACATTTTACAAAATTCTGACAGCCACCTTAATCTCAGACAAACTGAAAATAAAAATTTTGCCTCATAAGAGGAAATCTGTAATTCTAATAAATTTATTTATTATAAATGAAAATAATATCTCTGAAATTTGGTCAAGTTAAACAATGTAGATATGAAAATACAGAATCATTATTCAGCATTTTAACACCAGTTTTCAGACTTATCTTTTTAAGTCACCTTACATGAATGCATAATTTAAGTGTAACTTAAAATTAAACCTGACTGTTTCAAAAAAAAAAAATTACCACATGTATCCTGAATTAAAATTCTTAAAGTTATCTAAAACTGTATATTTAAGAAACATATGTGATTATCTAGATGTGTTTTAAACAGAAAATTATTGGGTGTTATTACTATAATCCCGAGAATTTTAATCATCCATAAAGCCATAGCCTAAGAGCCACCACCCAACACACACACACACAAACAAAACAAAAAAACTAACAATAGCAACAACAACAACAAAAACATTAACTGTATTTATCAGAAATATCAAGACTCAGGTATTTAATATTTCTATCTGAGTCTTTCATTATTACTAGTGAAAACACTGTCCTTGTATTCCATTATTTTGTTTCATTCTGTGTTTATATTTTGTTACACATTTGTGTTTTATATTTATGCTTCTCTCTCTCTCAAGCAAAATACAAGGCTAGTCTTTGCTCTGAGATAATGAAAAGTAGTGCAACAACCAAAACAAACAAAAAGGTCTACAATTATTTTGAAGAAGGCAGGGATTGGTCTCTTTTCCCAAGCTCTAAGTGATAAGACAAGAAGAAATGGATTCATGTTGCAACAGGGGAGGATCAGTTTGGATATTAGGAAAAAAGGGTTGTGAAGTATTGGAACAGGCTGCCAAGGAAAGTGGTTGAGTCACCATCCCTGGAGTTCTTAAAAACACATGTAGATAGGGTGATTAATGATATGGTTCAAAGGTGGTAGTGCTAGGTTAGAAGTTAGACCAGATGATCTTAGAGGTCTTTTCCAACCAAAATAATTCTATGATTCTAAAATAATAAATGGTAAGTTTTAAATAATAACCTGTAATTATATTAACAAAACATAAAAGTAAAAACAATAACTTCTACATCTCAGATGGGCTGTGTTTACCCAAGCAAATAATGCACACGTTTATTCCTCCCATTGAAGCAATACCAATGTGAGACAGGTTCTGGCAAAAGGAAGACACTCTTCATGTCATTTATACAGTGCATTGCTAGGGTTCCTGAACAAATGCCAACCAAGCCAGTGTCAGTGCTGTAAGCAGTGTAGCTGCGTCTGCCTTGTAGGCATAATTATTGTGGTCATGACTATTTTGATGGGGCAAAGCTGTCAGCTGGCATAATTGTGCTTTTTGAGTGTTCCAACTGACATCCCTAAGCTTTTCTGCTCAGAGGTGAGTCTGACTCACTCAAGCTAGTCAGACTCAAGGTGAATCAAAGTGAACGTACACAGGGCACAGTGTGAGCCAACTCTATTTTGCTTAGGGTGTACTGGATAAAAGTCATACTATTTATCACCTTTGACAGTCAAATTTTCAGTTAGCAACTATTACATATGCAGTTTACTACATAAACAATAGTGAACCAAATGAATTTGAGCCACCAAGTACTAATAAGAAAGATGTGCTTTTCCCCAAAACACTAGATCCCAGACAGATGTAACAAATCTAAGGGAAACAAATAAGCAACCAACCTAACCAAACTAAATCAACCAACCAACCAACCAACCAACCAACCAACCAACCAAAAACAAACAAACAAACAAACAAACAAAAAATAAACAAAACAAAACAAAACAAAACAACAACAAAAAAAAGACTGTTAGGAAACACTTCAGAGCTGATAAATTTTATAAACTAGTTGTTGCTAACTGAAGAAAGGAACTACTGTGCCAAAGGAAAGGAACTACTGCTGATACTCTAAAACAGCAACCTAAACTGAAATGAGATGGTGGGAAAATGCAATGGGCAGTAAACCAAAATTCTCTGCAACTTCCTACTGCTCTTTCTGAGATAACTTCTCTGGAAGTGGAAGCTGAGTGCAAAATTATGTATTATTGGAATTTTAGTTATATTGATATTCATGAGGTTCATCATATTAGTGTCAAAGGATCAAAAAATCCGTATGTGTTAATTAATCAGATAGTAAATTGTATTATCAAATTCTGACTTGCAAATAGCTCATTTTTCCGGAGGCAGGATGAATTAAATTTTCAACTAAAGAGGTCTAATTTTTCAAATCTCTCTTTCATACAGATACTGTCTGCTAAAATCTTTTAAATTTTCTCATGCTTTATTCAAAGGAGAAACTTTTACTAGCAAACTGGCTGAAAAATGAATTAATGTTAAATTTCTGAACTGTCACTTTCAGTACACATACACTAATACATTTTATTTAACTTTACTGATAGTGATGATCTAATCATTAATCTTACTTGAGCTTTAGTGTTCTTGCAAATGTTTATCTTATTTTATGAAATAGATATTGATAAAATTAATACACAGAAGATAAAGAGATACTATAAGCAAGAACTGAATAACAGGAAGAAATAAGGATTAATTTGCCCAATTTGTGAAGGACAGTATATTACATAACTAAGACATAACAATTAATATTTAAAAATTGGTTCTGTCTCTGTGACTAAGTAATTATAATAAAGAGACTTCACTGGGGCTGCTTCCTATTTCCTTTCTCTGAGCCAGAATGCAGTAGCTGTTCAAGTCCTTATATAGCGTTCACAGACAAACACAGAGTTTCTTTGAAATATTTCAGTGCTACTCAATCTTGTTAGAGTCAAAGTCAATACTATCCTAACAATTCCAACATTTTCTCACTACTTTGCATCTATTTTTTCTGTGGACAGCTACAGTATTTTTTAAAACATACATGTATTTTAAATAAATAGAAATAAAACTGTTTTGAAAGTTTCCTAATATGGTTTCTAAACCATAATGTTATAGACCAGGGTATTTTATGCTATTAAGGTGAACAGTATGCAACTTAGTATGCAACTTATCTTTACATCACACATCTAAGATCAAAATACTTTACAAGAATGTACTGCTAAAATTCTACAGTTACTTTCATTTTTCAAATCAAAAAAGCTTATTTAACTAAACTGATCTTTCAGTTTTGAAACACTTTGTTTTTGAATTAAATTTAGATTAGTTTTTCCAATGCCTGCACTGATAAGGTAATTGTAAAACATGCCAATTCTGTGACTACTAGATAGGATTAGTTTCAGTGAAATGTGGCATTTGTGCAACAGATTTCCTGTTCTGTGACCAATGTTGTATGCCTTATTCAGGTCTTTACAATATAAAAACATAACAGCAATAAAATAAAATATAAAATAAAATGAAATGAAATAAAATATAAAATAAAATGAAATGAAATGAAATGAAATGAAATAAAATAAAATAAAATAAAATAAAATAAAATAAAATAATAAAATAAAATAAAATAAAATAAAATAAAATAAAATAAAATAAAATAAAATAAAATAAAATAAAATAAAATAAAATAAAATAAAATAAAATAAAATAAAATTAGATGGTATGTGTATCAAAATATCTTTACTTTGGAGGTACTGAAAATTGAGAGTCAAGTGACCTCAGCAACTAGGTCAAGGTACACTAATTTATCATCCCTGTTTATACAGACATGACATGTTCAAAGTTTTAAAAACTGTAGATATCCACTGAGGAGAGAAATTAAATTATTTTTATTATACTAAGAACAACTAACATGATACAAAAAAAAAAAAGTGTCAGTGTGCAGAGTAGATGGTTTGAGCATAGTAAAATGTATTTAATCATAAACATGACAATTCTGTAGTAAAATGATCCATCTTGCACAGAGCAAGCAGTGCATGTCTATATAGGGAGCTGGCCACTTAATCAGGAGGGAGATAAAGCCTTCTTCAGACAGCTCCAAGTAACGTCTCAGTCACAAGCCCTGGTTCTTATGGGGGACTTCAACCACCCTGATATCTGCTGAGAAGACAACACAGCTAGGCACAAACAGTCCAAGAGGTTCCTGCAGTGAGTTTATGACAATTTTTTGGCACAGTTGGTGAAGAAGCCAACAAGAAAAGGTGTTGGACCTTGGCTGTGTTGGACCTTGTACTAATGAATGAGGAAAGACTAGTTGGAGATGTGAGGGGAAGAGGCAGCCTTGGCTGCGGTGACCGTGATATGGTGGAGTTCAGGATCTTGCGAGAAGGAAGCAGGGCAAAAAGTAGTATTGCAACCTGTCGTGGTTTAACCCGGCCGGCAGCTAAACACCACGCAGCCGTTCGCTCACCCTCCCCTCTCCCTCTCTGGGACGGGGGAGAGAAATGGAAAGTGAAGCCCGTGAGTTGAGATAAAGACAGTTTAATAAGACAGGAAAATAATAATAACAAAATAATAATAACAAAATAATAATAATAATAATAATAATAATAATAATGATTCAATGGTGATAATAGGAAAGTAATAATAATATGTACAAACAAGTGATGCACAATGCAATTGCTCACGACCCGCTGACCGATGCCCAGCCTAAACCCGAGCAGTCCGGCCCCCTCCCCCCGGCTAGCCACCCCTATATATTGTTTAGCATGACGTCAGATGGTATGGAATATCCCTTTGGCTAGTTTGGGTCACCTGTCCTGTGTCTGTCCCCTCCCAGCTCTTACTGCACCCCCAGCCTGCCTGTTGGCAGGACAGAGCGAAAGGCTGAGGTGTCCTTGGCTTGGTATAAGCACTGCTCTGCAACAATTAAAACATCGGGGTGTTATGAGCACTCTTCTCATCCTAAGCCAAAACACAGCATTCCACCAGCTACTAGGAAGAAAATTAATTCTGTTCTAACTGAAACCAGGACACAACCCTGGGCTGAAAGAGAGCAGACTTCGTTCAGGGAAGAATTTCTTAGTTAAAGCCCTGGAAGGAACGGGGGTCTAATACAGCTGCTCAGTGTTCCAGTATCACTTCCTCCAAGCTCAAGATTGGTTCATCCCTATGAGCAAGATGGCAAGCAAAGGGGCAGGAGACCTTCATGGATGAGCAGAGCACTCCTGGAGAATCTCAGACAGATTAAGGAAATTTGCAGCATGTGGAAAAAAGGACAGGCTACTTGGGAGGAATATAGAGACAGGTCAACAAGAAGGGCTTCTTCAAATATATCAATAGAAAAAGGAAGACTGGGGAAAATATTGTTCCACTGCTGAATAGAGCAGGTGCCCTGATGAAAAAGAATATGGAGAAGGCAGAGTTTCTGAATGTTTTTTTTTTTTTGCTTCAGTATTTACTGCTAAGATCAGCCCTCAGGAATCTCAGATCCCGGTGACAAGAGAGGAGAACTTACCCTTAGCTGAAGATCCTCACCCTCTACTTAACCCTGGTGAGGCCACACTTGGAGTAGTGTGTCCAGTTCTGGGCTCCACAGTACAAGAGGCACATAAAACTACTGGAGTGACTCCAGAGGAGGGCTACTAAGATGAATGAAGAACTGGAGGACATGTTGTACTAGGACAGGCTGAGAGAACTTGGACCTATTTAGCCTGGAAAAGAGAAGACTGAGGGGACACCACATTAATATATATAAATATATGAGAGGAGGATGTTAAGATGATGAAGCCAGTCTCTCTTCAATTGTTCCCAGAGACAGAAAGAGAGGCAATGGGCACAAACTGAAGTACAGGAATTTCCAGTTGAATATGAGGGGGCACTTCCTTACTGTGAGCATGACAGTGCACAGGAACGGGTGGAGCTGTCCATTTCTCAGCAGGCTGGTTGGATTAGGTGATCTTCAGAGGTCTCTTCCAACCCCACCCCTTCTGTGATTCTGTGATTCTGAGCTATTAGTTATATCCTGTAAAGTCATACTTCACACTGATTAAAATTCAAAGGCAAAAAATTAATGACAATGTGATTGAAGAACATGAAGAACATATAGATCTTTTGTAATATATGGGAGTGATTATTGTAAAAAAAAAAATAATAAAAAAAAAATGTCTAGGCTACCTGTAAAAGTATTCAAAAATTTAAGACCTAATGATGCATTCATAGAATTATTTCTCATAAATAATATTTAAAGGAATACCATAACAACAGAAGGAAAACCAGTCATAAGAACTTGATATCATGTGCCAGGATATTTGGAAAGAGTCTTAGGCCATGAATTATAAATTAATATACTATGTGAACGTCTTTAAGTCTGTCCTAAATGAGGAAATATTCCCCTTAAAAAAAAAAACAATTTATTTACATTTATGAAAATACAGGTGTCTTGAATGTTCCAGGATTTATTATGTAGAAGAATAAGAAAAAATACAAAATGTTTTTTTTTTAGTAGATAATATTTGTCACCACTATTTTTTTTCACTGTTGTGTTCTCTGTTGCCTTTTTGATTTTTTCCCCCCCTTGTTGTGGTTTAACCCACGTAGGCTGCTCAGCACCCAGATGTTCATACATTCTCCACACAGGCCAATGGGGGAGAGTCAGAAAGGTATAAGTGTGAGAACTCATGGATTAAGATAAAGACAATTCACTAGGTAAAGTACAAGCTGCATGAATAAGCAAAGCAAACCAAATAATTCATTTGCTGCTTTCCATCGTCAAGCAGGTGTCAGCCACTCCCAGGAAAGCAAAGCTAATCACATGTAACAGTTCCTTGGGAAGACAAATACCATCACTCCAAACATTCCCCTTTCTTTACCCCAGCTTTTACTGAAGATCATGATGACACATCCCTTTGGTCCATTTGTGACAGCTGTCTTGACTGCATCCCCTCCCAGCTCGTGGTGCATCCCCAGCCTCCTTGCTCATGGGGAAGCATGAGAAGCTGAAAAGTTGCAAAGCATTTCATGCAAGCACTGCCTTGAAACAACTGACAGATTGGTGGGTTACCAACACTGTCTTCATCAAAAATCCAAGCCCATACAAACCTCTATGATGAAAATTAACTTTATCCCAGCCAAAACCTTGAAAGCTTCCAAACATGCAAAGGAAAAATCAGAAAACAGTTTTGTATATAGGATGCAATTTCTCTCTCTTCTTAAAATATTCAAAAGTAATTTCAAAAGTTTTGGTAACCAATTTTGGAAATACTACACTTAGGTGTAAAGGAGGACAAAATAAGCATTGAATTTATGGTCTTTAAACAGGGAGATAAAAATGTTATTTGAATAGGAGAACGTCACCAAAATTGAGAGGTTTGAATTTTACGCATCTCATTCTAAGGGTATGATCTAGGAATATCTTAGTAAAACATTTAGAAATAACTGAGCTTTTAAAATGGATCTGACATTAATACTTAGAGCAAACTGAATATCATTTGTAAAATCTAGGCCTCTGAAAGAGACTTTGCACGGAAAGACATTATACATGTATTAATATTTATTATTGTCACATTCAAAGTCACCTGGCCAAAAATGTATACTTAAATTTTACACAAATAGTTCCATTCTCTGGAAATGTTCCTTGGCAGGACTCATTTTAGAAGCTTTTGTTCCTGTTTGACTTTTCTTATTCTTGTGTTTTAAAATCAGACTAACACTCTCTGTATTTCTCAGTAAAGTTTTAACATCATGCCTCCAAACAGTAATCTCCCTTAGTGATTAATCTATAATAAATATCAGAAAGCTAACACCCTAGGAATTTAAAAATAATTAGAAACCAATTACATTTTTTTTTCAAATCGATGAAGAAAAAAAATCTTATTTTTAAGCTGTTTTTTCCTGCCAGAGAATATGAATTACAAGTAGAGTTATGTAAATGTTAATATGAATGGTAAAAAGTATGAAACAAGTGGTTACACAAGAACTATGGTTATGTGTTAAATGCAAGGCAGAATATTTAAAATTTATGGTTTTAATTTACTGGATCAGATGACATACTGTTTTACATTTAAGTACTAACATACAATATGCATTTTTATTAATAATCACCTAAGTCTTACTATTTAAATCCACTGAGTTGCATTTGTTTATTAAATACTTACTCATGAGAGGAAGAAAATGCTAAAATATTTCTTGAATTTTTCCCCATACTCACAGTGAACTTCACTTGCGGGACATGCTAATTAGAATATGACTAATATGAATCAAGGGTTTGCCATGGGTTTCCTTTACTGTCAAGTTATACAGTGGCTTAAGGTTCATTTACAAATTAATTTACATAAAGATTCTGGAAATCAGAAGACACTGTCTGAAGTATTCAAAACCTTCTGAAAATTTTCTCCATTCAAATATTAGCTCTATAAACATTATTTTTTTGGTCATTATTCTGATAATATGGTGTGTTTTCCCCTTTCACTTATTCCTAATGTATTATTTATCATTTTCTATTACAGTTCAAAGACACTCCAATATTCAAAAAGCTGAAAGCAGAACAGATTGCAAAGGACATATCACTACTTAAATACGAAAAGGGGTGCATGGGTTGGGTGCAGAGACTACAACCTTGAGACAAGAGAAGTCCATGACCTAACATGAGACAGGAAAAGAGTGTGTTTCAAACAACTCACTTTCACGCTTGGATAGCTGTGCATTGCCAGTCTCTCACTAGTCACATGAACCTTTACATCATGGTCCCTTCACCAAACATCTTAGTCCAAAGCAGCCAACTTTCATCAAAGGCAAGGAACAAGTGACTTCATAGAACAACAGCTAAGGAGTTAAATTGTCTTTTTTTTAGTCTATTTCCATATCATGGCTAATGAACTGGGTACAGATGTGTGTATGCTATAATACTTATATAGACCTAGATACTCTCTGAATCCTTATACCCACATTATTAACTCAAGTCTATTAGTTTTATTTAGAGAGAGAGAAACATAAGAAAAAAAAAAATCTCATTATCACAAGGCCTGAATGAATTGCTCATTCCCAGGACAGTCCCTTCTTTAAAATACTCTGGCCCTCATCACATTTATCTTTACTTTCAAAACCCGACAGTAGCCTTCCCTTCCCAATTTAAATTCTGCATGATATTCATATTTCTGTCTCAGCTAGTATTCCAGCAGTGATGCTTACCTGTTTATTCCACCAGTATCTAACTTTACATTTTCTTCCTTGCTGTCTTTATGGATATTATTTTTTAATTTTTTTTTTTTTTTTTTAAAAAAAAGGTTTAAAAACCTTTATGCTTTGTTTTCATCCTTACGGCCTCTGTGTTTCTGTAAGCAAAATCAGTTGATGGTTGTCATCCTTAGGGGCAGCATATACTCACTTACTGTGCTGAACAGCCTACTGACTATAACTGACCATGTGTTCATAAAATGCATCCATCTATTTATCTTCAAGAGACCAGAGAAAAGATAGGACAGATTGTCTTTATGAAGGTATTGTATTTACATGGCAAGGTGTTGGCAGCTTTTAGAACAGCCTTTATGAGAAGAGGGCAGGATCCGCCCCCATGTCAGACAAAGCTGGTTCCAGCTACCTCCAAAAGGAACCAACCTCTGGCCAAAAGTGAGCTAATGAACCATAGTGGTGACACAACTGTGATAACATTTTTTACTAATTGATTAAAAGTTCAGTGCAGCAACTGTAAGAGACAGGACTGAGAAAAAAAAGTCCTGCAGACACTGCAGTCAGTGAATAAGGGAGAACGTGCTCCAGGCATTGTAGCAGTGATTCTTTTGCTGCCCTTGGAGAATAACATGGTAACATGGTAAAGCAGGCTGTCCCACTGCATCCCATGGTGTACTACCATAGCCACACTGCAGCCCAGGGAGGACCCTAGGCCACAGTAGGGGGATATCTTCTGAAGGAGGCTGCAGCTTGTGGAGAGCACACGTTGTAGCAGGTTGTCTGGTGGGAACTGGACCTGTGTTGGGGCAGTCTGTTTTGCCCATGATGATAATTGGTGAGCGATCTTCCTGTCTTTGTCTCGACCTATGAGACTTTCCATTCATTTTCTCTCTCCCTTTCCGGCTGAGGTGGAGTGAGAGAGAAGCATGGTGGGCACCTGGCAGGCAGCCAAAGTCAACCCACCACAATCAGATCAATTACCTGAGTGTGGGAAGAATGGGAATAATGAGAGAGATAAAGAGCTTTTCTCACAGTGTTTGTCTGGAAAAGCACACAGACTTTTAAGACTGCAATAATTGACCCTCTAGGGAAAACAAAAGATGGCAAACAGTTCCCCAAATCCTCTCCTCCTCCTCCCCCCCCCCCTTTTATACATTTTTATTTTTATTTTTATTTATTTTTATTTTTATTTTTATTTTTATTTTATTTTTATTTTTATTTTTATTTTATTTTTATTTTTATTTTTATTTTTATTTTTATTTTTATTTTTATTTTTATTTTTATTTTTTATTTTTATTTATTTATTTATTTATTTATTTATTTATTTTTACTATTTTTATTTCCCATAGAGAAAAAGACGAGTTACAACTGGGATTGCCCAGTGGGCTCCAAAACTTCTGTTAGCACAGGCACCCAGGGACATCATCCAACAGGAGTTACCTCTGCTCACTTTGCCTGACCTCAGCATGAAGTTGTAGTCAGATTTTACTCCCCAGGACATATGCAGATGAAGAGCTGTTCAATCTGAACATATTTGATAACTCTGTGATTTTTATTTATACCCCAGATGAAATAAATAAATGGCATTTCTTGTATTGTTTGTATTGCTTATCCAAAAGATAAACCCATTTATCTATATGATCTCTAAACCCATTTATTAATATTTTGAAGAAAAGATGTTATCTTTCAGGAAGTATATTCCAAGAAAGAGCAATAACAACTTTGAGGACTGAATTCTTTCTAGAACTAGACATCATTTCTTGCAGGTCAATTACTTCCTCTTCATTTATTGTTTCATTACTTCAGTGAAGAAGAAGAAAGACAACTGTAACTTTAGAGAAATTTATACAGACATATGTATTTTAAATTATAATTTAAAATTCAGATCTCAATATATTCTGTGAGACTATAATCTCATAAAGTTAACTTTCTGGAGAAATCCTACATTAATGCAACTTTCCAGGTAGTGTCAGATTAATTAAATGGCTTGTAGAATCTGAACTGGCATTTCCATCTACTGTATCTTGGTGGAAGAAAGCATTACTGCATATTTCTACAAAACATAACTCAAGCTTTAAAAGCTTTTCATGTACAGATCTAAATTCAGTCTTCTAGTCTTACAAGGCAGAGAGATCTGCTTGATGTGACAGTTTCCAAAAGATGAGACACAAAGAAAAAAACATTTCTCCAATAAAAAGGTGGTGTTCAAGAAGTAAGTAAAATGAAACCTGCCACCAGTGAGGAAGTATATTTTGACAGACTGTCACACAAATCAAAGGTAAAGGAAAGTCTTCTAAGATGGTACTCACTATACATCATTAACATGTAACAAAAAGCAATATTACATAATCTTTTCAAATTATGCGGGCTAAAAATGTTCTGACAAAACTTATGTTTTCTAAACTCTAGAATGTTCTCTAGGTATGTACTTCAGTGACTTTTTAGGGAAAAGTAAGCAGTTTTATCAGACTTCTGTTGTTACCTGTTGGCTTATGCCACAGGCTCTTTGGCTGTGAAAGTTCCTTCAGAGTATAAATTCATTTTAATTACTGTCTCAGCAACTTGTTTGCTTACACTGCACTTTGAAAGCAAAGAATAAATTCCAGAAGCCTCACTTTCTAGGAGGACAGACTAAGATGAATTCTCCTTTTAGGAGGATTTTTTTGGTTGTTTTATTAATCAAAAATAAGATTAACTTAACAACAATTAACAACAGCTTTTTGTTTATTCATCTATTTATTTATTTATTTATTTATTTATTTATTTTAATTTCAGTTTAAATCACTTTAAAATGAAAGTGAGATGTAGAAAGAAGGAACTGAAGAGGGAACTGAAGTGAAGGCCCTCAAGCTATATGATCAAGTATTAAACTAGATGTTTTTTCTAAGCTGTGCAAATTAGCCTGCCAAAACTTTGTATTGTAATTGCTAGAGTCATTACAGTGATTTATTATTATTTGAAGATAATTTTGACTGACATCTATGACGATGGGCTATATGCTTTAAGTACTTATGCCATCAGACACCAGCATTGCCTTTGCAGGAGTAATCTATTAATGAATTTGTTGAAAGCTGAGTTAAGTATCCTACATGTTTTAGTCATGTAATTTGGCTTGACACAATGCCATTTACCTTTTTAATCCATACTGCTTTAACTCTTTTTTTGAACTAACTAAAGCAAAGAGATAAATCATGAGTCAGTGTTATACTCTTCAATATTTCACTACGTTTGTTAAAAACTGTTTAGCTTAATATCTGTGCTAAAACTGAAATAATCATGAAAAGAGAAAGACATGTTTGGTAGAATTACAGATGCAATATGATCTTATATAAGAGGTTTCATAAGTTAGGTTAGCTTTCATGTTTGGGTACCTGATTAAATAATGACATATAGGTTACTTCCATTTTCAAAATCTGTTTGTTACTTACAATTGAAAAGTTATTTCCAGCCGTAAAATATATGAAGTAGCATCTGAGTTGCTACAAATATATACTTCAGATCCACAAATTGAATATGCATATGGTATATCTCCACCCACACTCTTCATTATTTTCTAAAAGTTGAAAATCTATCTTAGTTTGCAGTTTATCCTTATCCTATGCTTTCCTCTACTTTTCACTTAGGTTGATACCTAGTAAACACAGGACCAATGCACAAGGGAACAATGATTTTTCCTTTATTACTTACCTGTTTGAATCCCAAACAGTTTTAAAAGTACAAACCAAATTTAAGCAATTTAAGTCTATTTAAATCAATGAATAAAACCAAAATGTAAATACTCCCTGAATTTTTCACTAGTTATAAAATGGCTAGCGAAAATACAATTCTATACTACTATACATTTATACTAAGATACAGTATACTAGGATATAGTCATAACTTACAGAAATCAGTCATATTCTTCATGTTCTACTTTAAATTGATTGACTACATAATGCTTTATTAAACTGAGGTGTTTTTCTGTGAAAGTTCAACAAGGCCAAGTGTCGGGTCCTGCACCTGGGGCGCAATAACCCCAAGCAGAGCTACAGGCTGGGAGAGGAATGGTTGGAGAGCTGCCAGGCAGAGAAGGACCTGGGAGTGATGGTGGATATTCAGCTGAATATGAGCCAGCAGTGTGCTCAGGTGGCCAAGAAGGCCAACGGCATCCCGGCTTGTATCAGAAACGGTGTGGCCAGCAGGGCTAGGGAAGTGATCGTCCCCCTGTACTCAGCTCTGGTGAGGCCGCACCTCGAGTACTGTGTTCAGTTTTGGACCCCTCGCTACAAGAAGGACATTGAGGTGCTTGAGCGGGTGCAGAGAAGGGTGACGAAGCTGGTGAGGGGCCTGGAGAACAAGTCCTACGAGGAGCGGCTGAGGGAGCTGGGCTTGTTCAGCCTGGAGAAGAGGAGGCTCAGGGGCAACCTTATCGCTCTCTATAGGTACCTTAAAGGAGGCTGTAGTGAGGTGGGGGTTGGCCTGTTCTCCCACGTGCCTGGTGACAGGACGAGGGGGAATGGGCTTAAGTTGAGCCAGGGGAGTTTTAGGTTAGATGTTAGGAAGAACTTCTTTACTGAAAGGGTTGTTGGACACTGGAACAGGCTGCCCAGGGAAGTGGTGGAGTCACCATCCCTGGAAGTCTTTAAAAGACGTTTAGATGTAGAGCTTAGGGATATGGTTTTAGTGGAGACTGTTAGCGTTAGGTCAGAGGTTGGGCTCGATGATCTTGAGGTCTCTTCCAACCTAGAAATTCTGTGATTCTGTGAAATCAGGAGCAAAAACTAAGCACCATATTAAAAGCAAATGGATCAGAATTTGGCTATAACAGCAAAATTTGTCAAATGCAGCTGGTCCCATCTGGTACAATAATGAATCCTTTATACCATGATACACACACTTTAAATTTTGTGAAGTGATTCATGTAGCAAAATATTGTGTTTTATGATATTTAATATTAAAACAACAACAACAACAACAACAACAACAACAAAACCAACTGATTTTAGAAAACCAAACTTAAATAATTTTAAAATAGTTTATTTTCCATCAGTAATCAACAAGATGTATATATTCAGTGCTCCAAGATTTTTTAAAGTATCTTTAACTAGATTTGACTCTACAATTTACAGACTAGTGCCTCATTACGTGATTTCTGTTTATCCATGTTAACTACCTTTCCAAACACAATAAACTGCCATGATATTAACTGCATCTTGAATCATTCAACACCAAAATAATGTGAGTAATAATTATTTGTTGTATTAAAGACACAAGAGAGACAGCACAAATTTCCATAATCAGAAATAAGTATTCTTTTTTAATTTTTCCTGTTTTAATTCCCTATAACTATCCTGAAAATAATCACAATACAAAACCAGAAAACTGATTTACTATTATAATTTCTTTTGCCACGTATGTAGCATCATGTGACATGGTAGTATGTAGTTCTTTTACCTTAAGTTCTGAAAATGAAGTCAAAAGCCACCAGGTATCTAGTTTAGTGTTTTTACTTTACCACTGGCAGAATCACAGAGACACAGAATGGCTGAGGTTGGAAGGGACCTCTGAAGATCATCCAGTCTAACTTCCCTGCCTAGCAGAATCACCTAGAGCACAGGACGGCATTCAGGTGGATTTTGAATATTTCCAGAGAAGGAGACTCCACTACCTCTCTTGGCAACCTGTTCCAGTCCTCTTTCACACTCACAGTAAAGATGAGTCCTTTCACGTTCAGGTGGAACTTCCTGCACTTCCATTTGTGCCTGTTGCCTCTTGTCCTGTCACTGGACACAATTGAAACAGACCAGCTCCATGCTCTTGACACGCTCCCCTCAGGTATTTATACACATTGAAGAGGTCTCCCCTCCATCTTCTCTCTTCCAGGCTAAACAGGCCAAGTTCTCTCAGCCTGTCCTTGTACACCAGGTGCTCCAGTCCTCTAATCATCTTTATAGCCCTCCTCTGGAGTTGCTCCGGTAGTTTTATGTGCCTCCTGTACTGGGGAACACAGAACTGGACACGATACTCCAGGTGTCACCTCACCGGGATGAGTAGAAGGGGAGGATCACTTTCATTGGCAAGCTGGCAACAGTTTTCCCAGTGCAGCCCAGGAAACTGTTGGCCTTCCTGGCCACAGGGTCACATTGCTGGCTCATGGTCAGCCTACTGTCCACCAGAACTCCCAGGTCCCTCTCTACAGAGTTGCTCTCCAGCAGGTCAACCCCCAGCCTGTACTGGTTCTTGGGGTTATTCCTACCTGGTTGCAGGACTCTGTACATGCCATTGTTGAACTTCATGAGGTTCCTCTCGGCTCAACCATCCGGCTTGTCAAGGTCCCATTTAGAAATGGCAGCACAGCCCTCTGGGGTATCAGTCACTTCTCCCAGCAATACTAAACTCTTCTAAAACCCTAACCTCATGGACCTTTAATTATTCTACACTGATTCATTCCAGCAGCTGGCCTGACTGCCTGAGCCTGCACCATTTTAGATCCTAAGTTTTCTCTCCTAATCATTTTTTTTAATGTACAGGCTCTTTTCTGGGCAGCTGGACAGAGTAGCAATAGCACGTCCACAGAGGCATATTTTAAGAGGGGTGGTAGCTGCTGCAGGAGGCAGAGAAGTAGAAATATGAGGAAATATAGAAAAAGAAGACACCTGTATACTGAGGACATGACTGGGGACAGGGACAGAGATATGTTCTTGGTATCAGGTGTTCCATGCAGTAGGGAGGAGGCGCCTCTGAGATGCTGAGGCCCCAGGTGAAGGACTCCATGGTAGGGACCCCCAAAATGGACTGCTGCCTATGGAGGACCAATGATGGGGTGTGGACACCCTTAAAGAGAGTACGGTCTGCATATAAACACAAGATGGAACGGAAAAGAAAAAAAAAAAAAAAAAAGAGACAGAGAAGAATCTTTGGAACAAAAGAATAAGACGCGGCAGGAAGAAATAGCTATGGGCTGACTCCAACTGCCTCTATTGACACGCTGCACGCTGTAATGGTCTCAGTGTAACATTCAGAGAAAGCAAGGGGAGTGAAGATGACACACAGATAGAGAAGTGCTGCATTGAAGATGGGTTTTGGAAAGAGGCAGGAAAGTTTTGTTATTGCAGTTGTTGTTTTTAACTGTTTGCCTTCTTTGTCTCTCAGTATCTGAACTAGTAACTAAAAGTTTAAGTTAATTGGAAATAAATTCAAATCAGTAAAATTCTCAGGTCAAGAATGTTTTGCCCACAACTACTTGTAAAGAAACTTTGGGCTGTCTTTCAACCTCAGTTAACAGCCAGAAGCTCCCTTACCATGCAGAGACTGGGGACTGAATTTAGCTGTTTAGCCTGCATTAATATGTTCATATCTCAGAATTGCTTTCAAGTTTTCTAGCTGTCTATGTCTGGCAGATGAAATTGACTATAAGATGTCAACATGCATGTTCCATGTCCTTAGTTTGCCCTAGAAGAGGCATCAGCCTCTTCTTCCTTCCTCCACTTTAAAATAACATGTGCCTCAGGAGGAAAAACAGTCAAGATTTATTTTCTTATATTTAAACACACACACAATCTTGTGCAAAGCTCTCTAGTCCCTCATTTCAGTCCTGTAAACTCCCTTCATGTGAAAAGTGACAAGATGTCTACATTGAAACTGGAAATTTAGTAAATCCACATTAAAAAGAACTTACTAACCACAAACAGATTTCCAAAGACTCAGACTAATAGTCATCTTCATTGTATTCCAACTAATATTAGTGACTACCAGCTCCTTGTTATAGCTAATTATGATTGCTATTCTTTATAAATTAGAGTAACTAGAAATATGACAGTTTTAAATATAAGTGTCAAGAATTACAAAACTTTTAAAATGGCTTCAGTAACTGATGAGCTGTACCAGTAAAACAAATGTTTCTGTGCTGTCTTGTAATAGATGTACAGAGTTGCGAAACTTACTGACAGAAAAATCTGAATTATTTCAACCTAATTTACCTAGATGCAAAGAGTTCTACAAAGCACTTGGACTATGTCATTCTCTTTGTTGAAGAAGCTTTTTAAACATCACACTGATGGTGGCTTAAGAGAAAATAACCTCCTAACGATAATAATAATAATCCTTTTAGATTTTACTATTGAGGACCCAATATTTCCAGAACCATAAAACCAGCCTGCCTGTGGATACCTTTTTCTTTTGGTTAGCTCTGATCTCTTTTATCAGGACACCAGAAATCCATGAATAACAGTACAACAAACAGCAATTTGATTGTTTTGTATTCATAAACTGAATAACTGCTTAAAAATGTTTCAGTTAAAACTACAAATAGAACCATGAAAACTTAATTGAAGTAAAAATAAATATATAAATGTATGGAAATCTGAAAGGATTTTTTCTTACTTATTCAAATGAAAACATTAAACACATGAAACCTGTTTTTAAAATCTCTTTTCAGGATAAATAATCACCAGATTTAGCAACCTGTGACATTTCAGTATTTACTTTTCATCATAAATACTGTATAGTCTTTCCTTGAGGTTGATCTGTTCAGTTTGGGTATATTTGTTCTCTACATTCAGATGATATTTTCAGTCTTTTCAAAGTTTATTTAATTCCATTAGTGACAGTTTGCTGGGCACTTTCTGTTATTTGAGCAAAACCTACAATTCAGCATAATGAGATCATAGAAAATACGAAATCAAGATTATTTCTATAGTGTGTTTGAAAGCAATAATAAACTCCTATGCTTTCTAAAGAATCAGTATAGGGAGAGTTTTTCACTAAATAATAACATCAAGCGTTTGATAGAAATGAGGTACCAGCAGCAGCATAAGAACAAAAATGTGAATTTATTTTGAGAAAGGAAAGACTTGAAAAAAAAGGGGGAGTGAACACTTATCATGGCCCTGAATGAAACAATGGCCAGCAGGACCAGAATCATTTTGTAGATAATGCCTCTAAAACCTTGATAGCTATTTAAAAATCAATCTGGAAGCAAGCGACACTAAATAAATGAAAGCTGCTCTAAGCAGGATAACCAAGGACTACATTCACGATAGAACAAAACATGGTCTTTGGACACAATTTCAAATTATTCTGTAACTTTAATAAATGTAGTGTCACAGAAGAGAATGAAAGAATTCTGAATAAATGCAGTTAATATAAGACACTAAATAATAGCTAAAACACAAACTTGAACAGTAGGAAATTGAAAAGGACTGGAAAGCAAAATCAAAGAGACTGCAAAATTTCTCATGGCCTCCTGAAACAAGTGCAAACAGAAACAGTTGCTGTTTGTTTTTTTTTCATAAGATACCACTTTAAGCAGTATCCCATGCTAAGGAAGAGGCAGAAGAAAAGCTATTTAAGAATTGCTTAACAAAGCAAAGTATTGGAAAAAGAATAGCTTAAAATAGTTTATAATTTTCTCATAGCTAAATACAAAGCTAAATACAATAGCTAAATACAAAGATTTTTGTTGGAAATGGGAAACCCAGAGTCATTACTGGTTGTTTGAATAGGTAAAGCGAAAGCAACAGCAGAGTGCTGTCATAATATTCTGCTGAAGACAGTTTTGATTTTTCAAATCCACCACGAGTAGAACGTAAATTGTTAATTTTATAGGTGGTGGGTTAAAAACAACAGAATATTAGGCATTTGTGTATTTTAGCAACCAAAAGGTAATGAAGGAAAAATGAAGGAAAACTATTATTTCTTGAGGGATGAAAAAAAAAAAAAAAAAAAAAAAAAAAGGAAAAACTTTCCTTATTTCTGTTAATGAAAGAGAAATTTGTAAAATGTATGGTTTCCAAAAGCACAGATGTTCTTCAGGTACCCATACAGACATTTTCCTATGCACTTTATGGTAAGATCTTTACAATGTTAGTAACCAAGATGTAAGGATTAAATTCATCTGTAACCTGTAGTTATGAAACTGTGGTTATCATATAGGTTATGCATAGGTTATGTGGTTATGCATATAGGTTGTACTTAGGTTGCCATCATTGGTTCACTCTTTGGTCTAGAAGTGCCCCAGTCAGGCTCTGCACAAGTGAGGCAAGAGGCTAAGGTGACTAGCTGAACTCCAGCTTCCCAAAAAAGCCATGTGCTGCTATAGGAGTTCAACAACTGTGAATTGGTCACAAGACTCCCATAGGAAAACATAAATTAGAGAAAATACTTGTCTGCTGAAGATGTGCTCAGTAACTCCTGTGGTAAAAAAATGGAGGCTAAAATTCAGCAAGGCAGTTCCCGATCAACTTATCTCTACATAAATACTTTTATACACTCAGTAAAAACTATTTCTGTATATGCAGGAATGACCACATTTTTGGTGTTGGAAACAAAGTTGTGTTTTTGCAGTAGAATATGGTTTTTCAATGTAAAATTCCACTAACCTTGCATACTCAAAAGTGACTGTGCTAGCGTAACAGTGCCATAACACTGGGGAGTATGTTAAGCAGTTAAAGGAACAGTGGAAAGCCCCACTGCCCCAAAACAAGGAGGATAGCTAAGAAAAACAAGATGAGAAGTGTAATATCATTTTAAAAATAAATAAATAAATAAAATAAAATAAAATAAAATAAAATAAAATAAAATAAAATAAAATAAAATAAAATAAAATAAAATAATAAAATAAAATAAAAATGGGCCCTCTAATCACAAGAGAAGAAGGAAAAAAAATATATAAATAAAAAATAAACTAATTGTTGGTCAAATAAAATAAAATTTTACGTGTATGTTATAGTGTCAAGTAGTTTGTGTACCTGTAGTACTCAGCCAGTGAAGAAACAGGAGAGAAATTAAGTGTAGGGTAATAGGGAATATAAGGCTATGATATACTTTTGCTGTGCACTCCTGCTTGCAAGATGTCTGCCATTGTAATCACAAATAAAAATGCTACCTCATTGAGATCCTTGTCTGAGCTTATGTTATTGGCTACATACTTTTTCTCACAGTTGGGAAACATCTTTTATATGGTTTAAGATAGCAATGATCGCATATATGCAAGAAATTTTGGAGCATCCAGCCTACCTGAAATTACCTTGCAAGGATCCTTGCAATAATTTTGTCACTATCCAGGAAGTTACTGAGTATCCTGTCTGAGAGATTTGCTTCCCCATGGAAGTGTTTGAAAAAACAGTCTTTTCATTATTGAAAAGATCTTGATAAATCTCCTTTCTATCATTTCTGGAAAAGCTATCTTTTCCTACAGTATCTTTGAACATAGGGACGAATCAGATGAATAGAGAAAACTTGCTTTATATATCCCAGTTTAGATGAATAGTGGCTAGATGGGGGAGAAATCAGTTGGCAGGCATTAGACTGTTGAAAAGTGAAGTAGATGACTATTACTACTACTATGTGAAAAGCTGAGCAATATAAGACATAAACAGTTGTAACTACTGAGAAATGAATGTCAGGATGACAGCACAGAAATAATCAGGATCTAGTCTAATTTCTATAAAAAAGAACTAATTACAGAAATGTACCGTACCCTATGAACAGGAATGTTGGTTACTGGTTAGTACAAAAGACGTATTTCCTTAAAGATGACTTCCTTAACATAAATGCAAGAAAAATATGCCATATTTAGAACAGCAATTTCAACCATAACTTCAAAGAACCCATACAAATTTTCTAGTGTTTCTTCTATAGTAGAAGTATTACTTCTACTATATGTTTTGTACTGTTTCAGTTGTCTTTCCTAAGAAAATTCTCTTTTATATATGTCTATAACCACAAAAATAATTTGCAAGCTGATGTCTGAAGAATACTAGAAGTCTGTGGAGTATTTCCAGTAGTAAACTCCCATTGGAAAAACTGTTTAAAATTTTTTTAAAAAGTACTTAATTTGTGTACTATTTTCTGCTGATGTGTGAATTGTAGAACATCCCCCATTGAAAGGGACCCACAATAATCATATAATACATCTCATGTCTCCACACAAAAGCAAGGCTCTGCACAGGTCAAGTGCAGAAAAAAAAAAATCAGACCATATGTCTGAGATCATTGTCCAAACACTCCAGCAGGCTCAGTACCATGACCTCTTCCCTGGAGGGCTGGTTCCAGGGCCCAACCACCTTCTCAGTGAAGAACCTTTTCTTAACACCCACCCTGTCACCATTCCATGCCATTCCCTTAGGCCCTGTCACTGTCACCAGAGAACAGAGATCAGCACCTAACCCTTTACTCCCCTTTTGTGGAAGCTGCAGGCCACCACAAGGCCTCCCTTCAGTCTCCTCTTCTCTGGCCTGAACAAACCAAGGGACCACTGCCTCTACTCACACATCTTCCCCTCTTATCACTTTGCTGTCTTTGTTGCCCTCCTTTGGACTCTTTCTTGTAATGGTTTAATATCCTTATATTGTGGTGCCCAAAACTGCACACTGTACTCTAGGTGAAGTTGAATCAATGTAGATCAACACAGAGTGGGACAATTACTTCTCTTGACTTGCTAGCCATACTACGTTTAATTCACAGTGGATTGCGGATGTCAGATAAACAACACACTAGCTTTTATTTTATTATTTTATTTTATTTTATTTTATTTTATTTTATTTTATTTTATTTTATTTTATTTTATTTTATTTTATTTTATTTTATTTTATTTTATTTTATTTTATTTTATTTTATTTTATTTTATTTTATTTTATTTTATTTTATTTTATTTTATTTTATTTTATTTTATTTTATTATTTTCCCTTCCCTTCCCTTCCCTTCCCTTCCCTTCCCTTCCCTTCCCTTCCCTTCCCTTCCCTTCCCTTCCCTTCCCTTCCCTTCCCTTCCCTTCCCTTCCCTTCCCTTCCCTTCCCTTCCCTTCCCTTCCCTTCCCTTCCCTTCCCTTCCCTTCCCTTCCCTTCCCTTCCCTTCCCTTCCCTTCCCTTCCCTTCCCTTCCCTTCCCTTCCCTTCCCTTCCCTTCCCTTCCCTTCCCTTCCCTTCCCTTCCCTTCCCTCTTCTCTTCTCTTCTCTTCTCTTCTCTTCTCTTCTCTTCTCTTCTCTTCTCTTCTCTTCTCTTCTCTTCTCTTCTCTTCTCTTCTCTTCTCTTCTCTTCTCTTCTCTTCTCTTCTCTTCTCTTCTCTTCTCTTCTCTTCTCTTCTCTTCTCTTCTCTTCTCTTCTCTTCTCTTCTCTTCTCTTCTCTTCTCTTCTCTTCTCTTCTCTTCTCTTCTCTTCTCTTCTCTTCTCTTCTCTTCTCTTCTCTTCTCTTCTCTTCTCTTCTCTTCTCTTCTCTTCTCTTCTCTTCTCTTCTCTTCTCTTCTGTTTTTTACCTTGGTTTACATCACTTATGATTTTTTTTTGTAAGTTGTTACGGATGTAAAATGTTATATGAATTATTTTCTGATCTATAGTTCTGTACCTTTTGCCAATATCATCAAACCATTAAAGAGTGATGCTCCCCAGGGTAGATGTTCCTCTGAAACACTTAATATGGCTTTGAATTACTCACATCTTTGATGATAGAATGTGATTCAGGGAGGGTTCAGAGCAGGGCTTGGTATCAGGTGAGGGAAGGTGCACTGAAATTTTGGGAAGTTTATATCTATGTAAATGATAGACTTGGCGTCCCATCTCTGGAAGTGTTTAAGGCTGGGTTGTACGGGACTTTGGGCAAAGTGGTCTAGTGGAAGTTATTCCTGTCTATGTCAGGTGGGATGGAATTAAATGATCATGATGGTCCCTTCCAACCCAAAGCATTGTATGATTCTATAATTCTGTTATTCTTTTATCCTTATGTTCACCTGAACATGATTTTCATATAGCTAACATTATACAAGTATGAAAATTATTGCAATGAACAGTTTTTAAATTGTTTACATGGAGATTTTGCTCAGTAAATGCAGAAATAAAAATAACCTTAATCCCCAAATACCAAGCATTTATGTAGTAGCAATGTGTTTTATGAGTAGATCACAAACAAGAAAGGAAGCTCCATTTTGTAAAGCAATTGCCTTTTCTAAATAGGTCAGGCAGATTCAGTCACAAGTCCCTGCAGCTGTTCACTACTGCCTGAATGAAAAACATAATATCTAAAGTCTAAATCTAAATGATAGCTGACTTCAGGACCCTTTATAGAAATAATATCATTCAGCAATTTAAAGTGAAAAGCAAAAGATACTTGCATCTTACCCATTCTTTATCCCTCATTCTCAGCATGTTACTAGCAAACACAGAAGATAGACTAGGAAAATAATTCTGTATTTAATATGAATGAAAAGCTGTGGGAGAATGTATATTAATAACAAAGTACTGAAACAGAAAGCTTTTTAGAAAGCTAATTATTATGATAGATGACCTTGATATACAGAAGAGTTCATTATAACTGTTTTCATTTTTTACTGTAGCCCCAACTTCAAAATTTACTAACAACTTATTTCCCACACTCAGGTTAACTGATTAGATAGAGGTATTCATTATCTTTTTAGCATAATCAGCAAGGCTAGTATAGACTTGTATTTCCTCAAGGGATTCACTTAGACTATACATATGGCTTTTCATTCTGCATTTGAGATTATTGCTCATAACCAGTATACCCTGTTGGACTGCAATTTTGAATTTATTGTGTGCCTTCAGGATAAGATTGTTGAATCCCAAGGCTCACTGCTGTTGACATCATGCCACAACAGACAAGAAAAAGGTAGTGTTATCTGTTAAATTTACATTCTGAGTTGGATTGGCATTCCTCTGTAGATATAAAATACATAATCCATTTTATATCAGCAACATTTATTGTTGAGAAACCAACAGAGGCTACCAGTCATAGACACTGAACTGGATAAATAAAAATCCAAATCTTCAAGGTATAATAGTATTTGCACAAGACTTCTTGATAGAAATTGTCTTTTGGTTGTTGATAGAAGCTGATTGTGCTACCAAATAATACAAATCAACTCTATCTCCAAGGCAATAAAAGTTAGTAATGTATTTCAAATTTTAACATTTTTGTTTTGAGTGATGAAAGATACAGTTTGTATAATTACTACTGTAATGAGGGAAAAATGAACTAAGTTACACAAGTACTATCAGAGTTATTCTATAAGATGATCAGGCTCTCTTTATTTCTCTCTCTCTCTCACACACACACACATACAAAGGCAAACCCTAGGTATTTTAATTGTATGCATGACTTCTGTTGCTAAGTTTTTAATTTAAACTTGTATAGAGAAAGAGGTTTGAATCTACCACTTATTTAACTGAATGAGAAAGTAAGCCATTTTTGAGCAAATAAAGATTAGTTATGCAGTTGGAGTTTGGAAAAGGAACATAAAGGTTATTTGTCCCCTTGTCTTCCTTCCAAATTACAATATTAGACCCCAGACTTTAAGAAAATAAAGTATTTTGTTAACCCTTATTGAGTATGTCAAAAATAGCAGAGAATCCACTGTTATATTTGTCATCTTTCTCAAGCTGTGGCTGGGAAGATTCTCTAATTAAAATATGTAACTCAGTTCTAGGCAAAACTTATATGCTATGCAGCTAAATTTATAAAGATATAGGACAGCAGATAACCCATGCAGTGTCCTTGTTTTGGCTGCCATATAGTTAATTTCCTTCCTAGTGTCTGGTATTGTGCTGTGTTTTGGATTTAGGATGAGAATAATGATGATAATACATTGATGTCTTGCATACAATTCTGCCAGTGAGGAGGCTGGGGTGCTCAAGGAGCTGGAGGGGACAGAACCAAGACAGCCGACCTTAAGTTCAAGCACTTTTACTTTTTTCATTTGTCTTCCTGATCCCACTGTGAGAGAGTGAGCAAATGGCTACGCGATGCTTAGCTGCCTGCTGGATTAAACCACAACAGTCATTCCAGTGCCAAATATGGCACAGCCCAAAGGGTTGAAATAATGATACAGCTGATGAGAGTGTATCAGAGAGAATTAATTTGTGTATAATTTGTTATAACTATTAATTTAATAGTTTCTGGTCACAACATTGATTTATTTGTCCTCAAAGCTGTTTTGTATAACCCCTTTCTTGCTGTATATGTCCCCTGTTTTACAGATAATCGCCCCTGAGGGTTGGTTAAGGTTTCCTTTTGTTCTGTCAATTTGCTATAGTGTGTAATGCATGCAGATGATATGATTAAAATCACAAGCCATTAGCTTAATCATAGAATGGCACAGGTTGGAAGGGTCCACAAAGATCATCTAGTTCCAACCCCCCTGCCATGGGCAGGGGTGCCGCTCACTAAACCAGGTTGGCAAGGGCCTCATCTAACCTGTCCTTGAACACCTCCAGGGATGGGGTATCCACAGCTTCTCTGGGCAATCTGTTCCAGTGCCTTACCACCCTCTGAGTGAAGAATTTACTCCTAAATTCTAATCTAAATCTCCTTTCTTTTAGTCTAGAACCATTCCCCATTGTGTTGTCATTATCTGTTTGAGAAAAAGTTGTTCTCTGTCTTTTTTATAAGCCTCTTTTAAAAACAGAAAAGCTGCAATAAAGTCTCCCTGGATCCTTCTCTTCTTCAGGCTGAACATCCCCACCTCTCTCAGCCTTTCTTCAGAGGAGAGGTGATCCAGCCCCTTGATCATTTCCATGGCCCTCCCCTGGATCCATTCTAACAGATTAACATCCTTCCTTTGCCAGGGACTCCAGACCTGGACACAGCATTCCAAGTGGGAGCTCATGAGGGCAGAGTAGAGGAGGACAATCTCCTCCCTTGACCTGCTGGCTCTTTCGTGCAGCCCAGGATACAGTTGGCCTTCTGGGCTGCAAGCACACACTGCTGGCTCATGTCGAGCATTTTGTCCACCAGAACCCCCAAGACCTTCTTCACAGGGCTGCTCTCAATGAGCTCTTCTTCCAGTCTGTGCTCATGTCTGGGATTGTCCTGATCCAGGTGCAAGCACCTTGCAGTTTTACTTGTTGAACCTCATTCTGGTATTTGCACTCAGAGTTGTCATCATCCCTGTACTTCAGAAACCATCTCTTCAAAACTGTTAACAAGTACATTTTTTCTTTTTATTCTCAGTGATTCAATCTGTGAAGGAGACAAGGAATGGGACTTCCCCCTTCTCCTTCCCTTTTCTCTTCCCCATTCTCTTGCCCTTCCCCTTCTCCTTCTCCTTCCTCTTTTCCTTCTTCTTTCCCTTCCCTAGTCTCTTCCCTTTCCCCTTTCCTTTCTCCTCTAGGCAAGTTACAATAGCTATTGAATATTTTGAATATTCCTGGGATGTTTAGACCAGCATATTCTTATTGCTATGTCTCCTGAATGTATTTGTAATTTTTTCTAAGTTTAAACAGCTATTTAAGAATATCACCCAGAGATCTGCCCTGAGTTTGAATATTTATGGGTGACAAGGAGTGTGGGAAGGTATGAGTAAGTACCTATATCAGCTCTCACCTTTGGACTTCACCCCTGAAAAACAGCAGGTACTTTTCCTAAAAAAAAAAAAAAAAAAAAAAAAAAAAAAAAAGTTAGGATGTTTGAAAGAAATATGTCCTGACTCTGACAATACAGAAGAGTTACACTTCTGCAGCTTGACCTTTGCCTATCAATCAAAAGTCAACAGTATTCAACACCTTCAAGCAAAAGAGAAGGTCTCTGAACCTAATCTAGCTCCCACAACAGACAGGCCGGGTAATTCAGCCCTTACAACAGACACTGTGGCTGAACCAGAGAGCCAAACTTATAGGTGGTTTGGCCCTATAGTCAAGAAGAAACAATTGTGGTAAAGTCAGTCTTTGTAAGGGAAGAAACTTCTCCTAGGAGGGAGCACGAGGAAGAAAAGGAAGATGCAGAGCAATTTCAAGAATAGGAGGAGAAAGACAGAAATCATATACAAGTTAGAAAACACATGATCCCTGTCCCTAAGGGAGTTGAAAGATATACAACAAGATTTCAGATATAGTCCCAGCAAGCAGATTATCACCTGTTTGCTCCAATGCTTGGAGAACAGAACCAATACCCAAGAATTAGAGGGCAAGGAAGCATGCGTCTGGGATCACTTTCTAGGAAAAAGGCCTATGGGAAGAAAGGTACAAGCTCTCAGCCTCCAGAGGCGACTCCTGCCAAGTATGAAGGAAATGTATCCCTTCAAGGAAGTTGATGCATATCACACAGGCAACAGGGCCAATATGGACAGGTATCCAGTACTTAAGGTACCCATGATGAGGGTGATTTATAGTGACCTGGACAATGACGAGGTATCCAAATGTCCAAAGATGAAGTCAAGTGATGTGGAAAACACGGTGAATATTTGTGCAAAGTGCACCATCAACATTTGCCTGCTTCTGACAGGAATGACCCTGAAAGACAGAGAAGAACCACCAGTGGGTGTGTTGGCTAGCCAACTCCCGCAATACAATAAAAATCCCTCTCTCTGGCCTGAGCCCCAGAAGTGGTGAAACTGATTCAGGAGCTTGAAGAGAATGTATCTTGCTCCCAACCTCTATGGACCAATATCTCAGCTATTAGCAATAAGCATTCTTCCACTCAAAATAGAGGACATAGTGGGTACACACCATGTGCCATTCTTTGGTTTTACCTACATGATCATGAGCAGAACATGAGGAAGTGGGATGGAAAATCTACCTTGACCACAGAGGCATGTGTGTTAGCTGCAAATGAAAACAATCATAAAAGGGATTATTTTTTTTCCAGGAAAATGGGTGCTTCTGTTTCCAGTGGACAATTTCACAGAGTAGGACTGATCTAACTTTTTATTTTAATAAAAGAACCTGTGATTTCCATTTACAAGAAGTGAGTAATGAAAGTTATGAGCAGGATTAGATGGGTTCTGCCTCCAGACAGGTGGAGGAAAAGCAGAGATTTTGGACTGTGTGGATTTGATAGCCTGACACATCAGACCCACGGGAGTACATGTATAACACTCTAGTGGACACTAGCACACAGTCTACCCTAATGCTACCAGGCTTCCAAGGGGAAAAACCCATCTGTATTTCTGTAGTGACAGAGGGATCCCAATAGCTAATTGTATTGGAGGCTGAAGTGAGCCTAACTGGAAATGAGTGGCAAAAGCACCCCATTATGACTGGCCTGGAGTCTCCATGAATCATTAGCATAGACTACCCCAAGTGAGGGTACTTCAAGGGCCCAAAAAGGTACTGATAGGCTTTTAGCATAGCTGCCTTGGAAAATTAAACAGTTGTCTATCTCTCCTGGTCTCTCAGAGGACTCTTCTGTTGTGGATTTGTTGAGAGTTGAAGAACAGCAGGTGCTGATTGCTACCACAACAGTGCACTGGCAGCAATATCACACCCAAAGATTCCCTATTCCCATCCATAAGCTGGTTCATTGACTGGAGAGACAAGAAGTGATCAGCAAGACTTGTTCATGTTTTATAATCCCATATGCCCAGTGCAAAAGTCTAATGGGGAGCAGATACTAACTATCATGGCCTAGAGGAAGTCATGCTAAGTGCTACCTGGACATGCTAGAACTTCAGTACAAACTGGAGTCAGAAGCAGACAAGTTGTATGCCACAACTGATATTTTTAATATGTTTTTCTTCATCCCTTTGGCAAGAGTGCAGGCCACAGTTTGCGTTCACCTGGAGTACACCTCGATCCAGTACTTCTGAAATTGATTGCCACAGGGGTGAAAACACAGCCCTACCATTTGCTATAGACTGATCCAGACTGCACTGGAACAGGGGGAAGTTCCTGAACATCTGCAATATACTGATAAAATCATGTTGTGAAGCAATGCAACACAGCTGCAGAAGTTTTTGAGAAAGGGAAGAGAATAATCCAAATCGTTTTGAAAGCTCATTTTGATATAAAACAAAGTGAGGTCAAAGGACCTGCACAGGAGGTCCTGCTTATCTGAAGAAAATGTCAAGATGGATGTCATCAGATCACAGTGGATGTGATCAACAAAATAACAGCTATGTGCTCACCAACTAGCAAGAGAGAAACACAAGCTTTCTTAGACCGGTGGTGCAAAAAAAAGGGGGGAGGGGACACAACCAGAACAGCTAATCAAAAGAAATATTCCATAACATATGACAGTATGCTCGACAATAAGATCGAGGAGAGTCAGCCTGCAGGATGGGAGGCTGCAGCTGCTGCTCATGGAATGGCTGGTCATTGGTCAGCCAGTGGTGAACAAGTATATCAATTGTGTTTTTTTTCCCCTTTCCTTTTCTTCTCCTTTCCCTTCTCCCTCCTCATTTCTTCAGATCCCATCTGTGGGGGGTGGGGAAGAACAGATGTGTGATGCTTAGCTTCCTACCATGGCAAACCTCAGCAGAGACACAAAAATCACATCGATGTAGTCTTTTATCACTCTGAAAACTTTAAACAACACCAGCAAACTTAATGCAAAACAGATACAGGACAGTCCATTGAATTAGCTGAAAGTGGTGCATGTATTAAGAGGAGTATTAAGAGCTTCTCTGATGACAACTGTTTGTTTCCCTGAACACAGGTGCTTTTTATCAATTGACAGTGCCAAACTCTTCTGCTCCAGCTGGTCAGTAATTCTGCCCTGTCTCTCCTTGCAGATATATTTTTTTTTCTATTTGGACAGCATTAGTTAAAGCCTTCAACAAAAGATTTGGCAACTATATTAGAATATACTGAGCACAAAACTAAACTAATGACTTCAAATTATAATTCTGTCCTCCTAAAATATAGAATCTTTATTATTGCTTCTGAATTAACAGGAAGAGTTCTGTCACTACTGGTTTCTGCACTGTTTGTTTTATTATGAACCAGAGTCTGAGATCAAGTTTAAACACTCATTGCCAACATGAGACCTAGAAATGGCATGAGAATAAAGTACTGTATCAAAATGGAAAATAGAATATGATTTTGATAACACTTGACACTTGCAGAACACAGACCTGTGCAAACATGAAATCTGATAATAGTTTTATGAGTTAGGTAAATACTGTTTGACAGAATAAGATGCAATATCAAGATCTCTTTCCTTATAATCTTTTCTGCATGTTTATATAATTTCCTGACAATCCTTAGCACAGTTTTGCAAGCCTTTAAAAATAAACCTGTTTCACAAGAAAACAATTAACTGATAGAAATACCCCTTTTTTGATCTGAGAGTTGTTTATGAGAAAATATTCATTACAGACATCATGTCTTGACTTACCAAGTGCTTAATGATGGTTTTTAAAATATGAATCAAAAGTAGTTTCAAGCAAGAATGAGGAGTTAGCATTACTACCGTAACAGTATATTGAAGACATTATTGTTTTCAAAATTCTATCTCCATTTTTCCCCTATGTATTTGATTTTTATTCTTCTGCCTCTTTGTTCCACCTTTGCCTCCTTCTCCAGCCCCTACCCCTACATCCCTTCCACTCCCATTTCCTTCTCTTTGCCACCTTGTTTTGTGAGTTGTCACTGAATGCTGAAAGAAAAATATCACCAACTCAAGAACATTTCTCTGGGTCTGAAGTGCAAGAACTGCTAAAAATGTTTGAAGAGTGAAAGGGAAAAAAAAGGGGGGGGGGGAGGAGGAAGGAAGAAAAATAAGGAAATCAACCTTTATCTTTTGAGCCAGATGTTGCTTCAAGATCATTGTATTAAAAAGAAAATAGTGCATATACATGAATTTCTGCTTTTGAACTCATTTGTACTTTTGAAATCTATGTTGATTTGCAGCATTTACAGAGAGTCAAGCTAATTAGTGTAGGAAGTAATTGATATAGCTGGCAACGATATAATGAATGACACTTGAATTTTTCAAGGAAGTGAAAGATGAGTTTAGTGGTTTTGAACATGCTGTCAGGCTCCAATAACAGAAGATAAACGGTCAAAAAAAGAATAGACACAGCTACATGCTACATATCAATGTTTCCCCCCTTTCACATGTCAGTATTCATCAAACCTGTATCGGGAAAAAAAAAAAAAAAAAAAAAGTAATTTTCTATTTGGCTTCCCAAAAGTGCTAAAAAAGAAAGCTGAAAAGGTTGTGTTGACATCCATTAATTCTGGAAAGAATTCCAGTGTGATTTTTCTTCTTTTTAAAAAACAGCGAAGAACTTAGCAAATGTTAAGATGTAGTGTGTTCAAACAAATTCAAACAATAAAGAAATTAATCAGGCTTTTCATTTCATTGTTTTAAAATATATACACATATGGCTACATAAATACATTTTTTAAAGTTGCTGTTAAGACCTTAGAACCAAGCAAGCACACTGTTCACACAATTCCTATTCACACAATTCTTGTGTAACTTCTACACATATCTAAATATTACGTACAGACATTAAAAAATATGTGACAAAAGCAGGAACAAGTCCTTTTCTACCCGTATATAGTAAAAAATTTACTTATAAAAATATACTTGATGAGAGAAAATGGAGTGAAAAAAATGATACTGTCATGGTGCATTACCAGGAAAATTATGGAAAAAAAAGACTTGAAGTTGCTTCTTACTGGTGGTATTTTGAAATATTTAATGTCAGAAATCTCAATAAATATGATAAGACCAACAGAATATCAACGGTCCCACAGTGTGCACACATGCACACGTTCACACAGAAAATAATAGATAATAACATGCTAAGTTATATATAAGAATGTATTAAAAGGTCAATCTTAGTTCAATCATACACTAAGTAGTAACAGCTCATGGCACAAAAACATGATCATCAAGGTTGGCCACCACATGCATCTATGACAGTGGTATACTAAACCAAAAGGACATGTGTTTTCCCTGTCCCTTCCCTCCCTACCCTCACTTTTGACAGAGTAATGAAATGCTTTATGAGAAGATAGGTCTAATCTTTACTATGTTATAGTTAGATAGAAGGAAGTTTAGAAACTTTGTATCATTTAGCCAGCTTCATCAGTAAGAAATGACAGACTTGCAACTCAAAGTGAGGACAAGAGAACCCAGGTCTGGAGGATGTGTCAGATTAGGTGAGGAACTCATGATATGCATATGTCCGTGCACATGCATAAGCTCAGTATGCATGTCTAAGTTGAAACAATAAGATAAGAAATAAAAAGATGGCCTGAGCATGTGCAAGAATTGGGTTTGGTCAGTGAACACAATGACAAAGACTATTGACAACCACCAGAAGACCCCAAAAGACCACCAGTAGAAACAAATGTGAATGCATCAGGGACATTTGCATATTTTCATGAGTTCTGGGAGATAGTACAAATGTGTTAATTATTAATCGGAGATCTAATGAATATTTATTTTTTTATTTCATATAAGATATTTAGTTGAGCAACTCACTGTGCACACTAGGTGGAGTGATCCCCTCTGCACCTGGCACTGCAATAACAAAATGCTTGCTTTCTAAAACTCCAAACTGAGTTTCTTCACAGTTTCTTCAACCAACTATTATGCTATAAGAAGTATCAAGCAGAATTAGTGCTCACTTAAAAATATACATGTAGAGCAAGTTCAAGCAATACCATGAGTTTTAAGTCACCAAGACTAGATTTTGCAAGACTGAGTTGCAGCTACAAAAATGTAATTAAAATAAATAATTTAATAAATAAATAAATCACGAAAGTGTTTTTGGCAATGTGGCAACAGTTTACACCTTCATTATAAGACAAAGTTATTCCCATTTTTCATCTAACAAGTTCTTTATTGGTACAACTCAAAATAAATGAATAACTAAAGGCTTTCCAGAATCCTAGTCAGTCCTGATCTTGACATTTAAACTTTTTTAGTACAGAGGGAAAAAAACATGTTATAGTATGTCTCAAACTTAGCAATTTATTTTTTTTATTATTTTTTTTTCTTAAACATTTGTATCTTCACATTACAAATCATGGTAAGATTCTAAGGCTTTCATATAGATCAGTCTCTCATGAAGATCTAGAGTTACATAGATCATTTTTAATAAGAGGACAGATGGAAATAATTAAGTGGAATTTTTGAGTACAGAAAAATTAAAAATCAGTAACATAATTAAAAGAATGCCAGGAAAAATATACTACAGAACTCAATCTAATTAGAAGCAAGATTCAGGATCTTCAAGGTTGTAAACAGATAGATACAACAGAAAACAAAGGAATAAACAAACAAACAACAACAAAAAGCAGTTCTTAGTCATAATTCAGAGTGTTCTCTCTCTATATATATATTTAATAGGGTTATAATCCTTCATTAGGAAAGAATGGTAACATACTTCCCTTTATCAGGGAACAAGATATACATAAAATCAACAGAAAATCTCTGGACTCCCCTGAGCCGCTCCTCTGACTTATCTTATTCTTTAACTAAGAAAATTACAGAACCCTTGAGGAATGCTAAAATGTAATCCTTGTTTAAGAAGGGTAATGCAGTGACCCAGCTAGCTATATACCAGCTAATTTGATATTTCCTGTGAAGCCTGGACACAAGAGTGTCCAGAAAGAAGGAAAGATAATGGTAGAGGCGATACCAGATTCAACTGAGTCCCATTGAATGAGTCCCCAAAGACGCTGTAAAATTTCACAAAGAAGACATGTTTGACTTGCAAATATGATAAAACTCACCTGCACAGGTCTACCCAAAAATTCAGACCATATGACTGAGAGCACAGTCCAAATGCTCCTTAAACTCTGACAGGCTTGGTGCTGTGACTGTGTCCCTGAGGAACCTGTTCCAGCACGTGACAATGTTCTCAGTGAAGAACCTCTTCCTGACATCCAGGCCAAACATCCCCTGTCACAGATTGACACCATTCCCTCAGGTTCCTCAGGTCACTAAAGAGAATAGATTGGTGCCTGCCTCTCCACTCCCACTCACGAGGAAGCTGTGATGGCCCTTCAGCCTCTTATCCAGGCTGAAAAGACCAAGTGACATCAGCCGCTCCTCAGCTGTCTTCCCCTCTAGGCCTTTCACCATCTTTGTAACCTTTCTCTGGACATGCTTCAATAGTTTCATGTCCTTTTTGTACTGTGGTGCCCAGAACTGCACACAAGTTTGCAGGTGAGGCCACACCAGCACAGAGTAGAGCAGGACAATCACTTCCCTTGACTGACTAGCAATGCCATGCTTGATGCACCCCAGGATATGGTTGTCCTTCCTGCAAAATAAAAAATATGCAAAAAGATAAGGCAGATAAGCAGACAAATTCATATGTAATTTCAGAAAAATATCCCTGGTGAATGCTGACACTACCTTACTAAAGACTCAGCTTACTTCAAGCCAACTTGTCTGCAAATCAGCACCCTTTTTCATTAAAACTCCCTGTGCATTCCCAAATGATTATCATTGCCAAGAGTGGTATTTGTGCACCCAAAGAAGGTTTTGAAGACTAATCAGCCTGAAAAAGATTTATTTTTCCTTTTATCATCCTAGTTTATGACCAAATCAATTCCCTATCAAACTCAGTGAGCTGTTGTATGTGCTCTTTTCAGTGGCAATATCCAGTTATGTCAGTATAAAGCGACTGTGGAACTTTAGAAGCCTAATCGTCATATAATTAAAGAAAAGTTACCTCCTTGTATTAAGTAGTAGTATATATACATATACATGTGTGTGTATATATATATATACATGTATATATAAAGACCCTCTTCCCAAAAGCCAATTAACCAAGGAAGCAATAATGGATGCCTTCTAACAAACTGTTTGAATGACACTCACTCCCCATATTAACTTCTATTCCTCTATTTTTTAGACTATTTGTTGTTGTTTTTGAAAATATAAGTCCTGGTCCCACTATTAATTTATTTAATGTGTTGATATGGACTCAAAAACAAACAAACAAAACCATTCCCATATGTCTGGATGGCTTCTTATTTTTGAGCTAGAAAAATGATCCATGAGTAATAGTAAGTTTGCAGGTGTCTATTAGCTTAAAAAGAAAAAAAAAAAAAAGATTAAAATTATTGTTTTTAATTATGAAAATTAATTGTGCCTTCAGGATAGCTTTTTTTATTAAAAAAAAAAAAAAAAAAAAAAAGTGTTCTTTGAAAGAACTTTCAGTTGTCCTTACCAGTGTTTATTTTCTTTATGTATAAGCATAATTCTCCCAGTGTTCTTCCTTTCCCTCATTTACTCTTTGCCTGAATCCCCTAAAATTCTTTGGTGAAACTATGTCTTCTGGGCCAACTTGCTGCACAGGGCATTTTGGTACTCTTTTGGCTGTTGTGCCAAAGCATTTCTGTATAAACAATGCTTTGGCATTCTTCTGACTTGCAAAAAAAAAAGAGTAAATAGAAGTACCTTAGCATCTTTACAATTAAATTGTTTAATAAAGTTATAAGAAACACTATAATAGAGGGAAAACAAATTTAAGAATAAGAAAAGAATAAGAATAAGAATCAAAGAATAAGAGAATATGAATAAGAAAAGAATAAGAATAAAAGAATAAGAGAAGAAGAAGAAGAAGAAGAAGAAGAAGAAGAAGAAGAAGAAGAAGAAGAAGAAGAAGAAGAAGAAGAAGAAGAAGAAGAAGAAGAAGAAGAAGAAGAAGAAGAAGAAGAAGAAGGAGAAGGAGAAGGAGAAGGAGGAGGAGGAGGAGGAGGAGGAGGAGGAGGAGGAGGAGGAGGAGGAGGAGGAGGAGGAGGAGAAGGAGAAAAGGAGAAGGAGAAGGAGAAGGAGAAGGAGAAGGAGAAGGAGAAGGAGAAGGAGAAGGAGAAGGAGAAGGAGAAGGAGAAGGAGAAGGAGAAGGAGAAGGAGAAGGAGAAGGAGAAGGAGAAGGAGAAGGAGAAGGAGAAGGAGAAGGAGAAGGAGAAGGAGAAGGAGAAGGAGAAGGAGAAGGAGAAGGAGAAGGAGAAGGAGAAGAATCCAGTTTCCAGATATTATGAATCCCTATCACAGGATTACCTCGAACAAGGTTAATGGTCTTCTACCAGCTAGATAATTTCCTATGATCCTAGGTGCTACACTAATCTGGAAAAATATGTCTAAGAAATATACCAACTTGTGCAGAGAAAGCAATGCTTTTCAACCTCAGATTAAAAACTTTAGGAAAAACAAATAAACAATGGTTATGTATGCAAACAATGTATTTTGACTCATAGCAGGTGTATCATTAAGAAAAACTACTGTTGGCATATACTTTGATTTCAGAGAATAACGAGTTTCCTGCTATTTTTAAATGGTTGAAATAAGTCTTATTCACCTTTCATAACCAAAACAACAAAGCAAAATATAGCATGTCCCTTAGGCGTGAGCAATCCATTTTTGCCAAAGTTGAAGACTTTAACAGAGCTAAAGTTGACAAACACATAACTTCTCATCTTCACAACTGTAATTTCAGTCTTCTGTTTTTCAGGACCAAAATAAAATCCAAAAATAAGTTTTATTAAATGCAAAACAAAACAAAACAAAACAAGAACAACAACAAATATTTAAAAACCAGGTACTTTGTTTTATAAATTATTCCTAAACTGAATAAACCCTGGGACCATTTCACATTATGTCATAAATTCAATTTCTAAACCTATGAAGTTCCAGGTTCACTCAAGAGTCAGTTACTAGAAACTAGGAAAGAAACTAGGAAGAAGAGTATGCTAGAATATTAAAATCCCAAAAGAAGTGAAAAAGAAATAAAATCCTAGAACTCTTCCAGAACATATACGAGAGACCACGCGTACTTATATAAAGTACTTATTTCACCTATCTCGTAAAATAGGTTGTAGGTAACATAAAGAAGATTAGAAAACTGTTATCAATATAACAAAATACCTGTTATTTTCCATTTTCAGTAGTGCTCCCTGGGTCACTTACATTTCCCCTAAAGAACAGATATAGTGTGTATACTTTCCTAGGAGAACAAAAAACTACCTCCATGCAAACAGAAAGGGGAATGTAAGTGACGCTGGAGGTCAAACAGTGATGACTTTTTATAGACCAAAGCTTTATTCGACTGTTAGAGATAAACATATGAGAGAGTTCTTAACCAAGAGATAATGAACAAGGAAGCCCAGGAAAAGCAGCTCAGAGGTATCCAGTTAGAATCGTGGAATCATGGAGTCATAGAATATCCTGAGCTGGAGGAGACCAACAAGGATCACCAAGTCCATCTCTTGGGTCCACACAACACTACCCTGAGAGCATTGTCCAAATGTTTCCTGAACTCCATTAGACATGAATCAAGACCAGTTTCCTGGGGAGCCTGTTCCATTGGCTGACCACCCTCTCAATGAAGAACCTCTTCCTAACATTCAGACTGAAGCTCCCCTGTTGTAGCTTCATGCTATTCAGGTCCTATCGCTCTTCACCAGAGAGGAGAGAACAGCACTTCCCCCTCTGCCACTCCAAGCTATTCAATTGTTTTAAATTGTTTCCTTTTTTCTCTCATTGTTGTCCAGTCCATCTATATCCTCACTAACACATAAGATAGACAAAATGTTAAACCATACTCCTGAATGTACACAACATGTATTATTGAATACATGTTGTCATGTACGTAGTGTCAGCTACTTCCTGACACTGTAAGAATAAATATAAGCTGAAAACAATACTAACATTTTACATCCAATATTCCCATAAAACAAACAAACAAACAAACTTCTCCCAGGCAGCCACACTTCACCTTTCAGTGAAACAAGCATGTAGTATATTCAATTTAAAGACATTTTTTCTGATACTGAAAATACTTAATACATCTTAGTTACATATTTTTTGCAGACCAATATATGACTTGTTCTTAAGACAGTTTTGAACGTAATCCATCAGACTGTCTTCTGATCACAATTCACCCTTTTTAAAACACTGAAGATCATCGAGTCTTAGTTGATAACTAATCACTTTATCCAGAACTTTGAGATGCACAGAAATTGAAGGGTTTCTAATTTACCCCACAAAGCCAACAACTGCCTTCTGATACAGTAGAGAAAAAACACTTGTTTAAAGGAAAAGAGCGAACTCCGTGTTTATTTTAGAAAAGGTGCTTTTTGACACACATATTCCCCTGTACTTGAGAGTAACACATCACTTTTTCACTTGCTCTGTGAAAATAACTGGTGTAGCTTATGCACAAGTACAAAATCTTCTTCAAGGCTAGAAAATCACTACTTCTGTCATGGTGTTCAGCTGAAGATGTCAATCTTATTCCACAGCAAATCCTGCTGAGGGAGGTAAAATTAGCCAATTAGTCATTTTGTGTGTCAAACACAAATAAAGACACTAGAGTATCTCATTTAATAGCTGTGCAAATCTTATATTATTCTGGTTCTAATTTGTGAATATATATATATATATTGAATGCTTCTTATGTACTGCAATTTCACATCTTATATGTAGATATTATTTGCTACACAGAGCTATGTGGACAGCTTCTATTACATTTCTCTACAAGGTAGAAAATAACATTATCAAAACTCCATTTAATTCAAAAGATGATCAAGAGACGCAGATTTGTACAGATTCCTAAAAGAACATGACTAAAAAACATGATTCCTAAAGACCTAAAGAAAAGATTCCTAAAAGAACATGAAATTTAGCATATACACATGCAGGCTCTCCTAAATAAGTAATCATGTAAACACATGGAATAATTTTTGTCAAAGTCAAGATAAATGTAGGCCCCAATGCCTGATCTCAGTAGAACGGAAAGCATTACAATTTTAGGATGGGGAGATAGGAAATTATCCACAGTCAAATCAGTTTTGTTATTTTACTGAAATGATGGATACTGATGAATTAGTTTCTTATAAAACATACATTTTTTTTTTCTTCACTTGCTATGAAAATTCAAAGAAAGCAACTGCCTGCTGCTGAGTCCCATACGCATGATCTGTAAGTCACGCATTTGCAATGAATCTTCTTTGCCACTTTGGGTCAATAAAGTAGAGTAGAGCCTGTCAGTTCATACTGAAACCTATTTTCTAAATTCTAGAAGAGTTACATCAAAGCCAATTTTTAAACACACACTGCATTTCTCACATCATGACTTGTGGCTGAACACACACTTGTCAAAAAAAAAAAAACAAAACAACATCATGATTGTCTCATAACAACCAAAATACTTAAGTTGGAACCATTTCTTGTTTTCAAGCAGCCAATTATGCTGTTTGTGTTTCATTATCACTTTCTCACCCCCATACTACAGTATAAAGGATGGCATATTTTCAGTGTAGAACATACTCTTCTTAGCAATGCAAAACAAATAGCACATTCTGTCAACATTTCCATGTAGAAGTGGACTTTACACACTTCCATTACATTGCCTACTCATTATCTCCTTTTGTGTGTGTGTTTTGTATGTTTGTTTGTTTGTTTGCTTTGTTTTTAACCACTCAGAATGACATGACAGCAGAATGACACGAGCACTTTCTCTTCAAATGTGTTTACTGGAAACCTTAATCAGTGAGGAAACAATTGTCTTCTCCCTAACACATTACTTCACACTTCTATCTTTGTCAAAAATCATCTATGATTTTCCAGACTCTTTTACAATTTTTCTGGGTTATGAATTACTGATAACAAAAAAAAAAAAAAAAAAAAAAAAACATTAGAACCATCTCTTCAACAGGTGTGGGTAGAAAAATGTAGCACCATTCCCTTCTTGAGTAACAGGAAAACTCCAGCTTTTTATCAATCATTTTTTATAAAAGAAGTACATCAAGAATGAACTATTTAATACAGTTTAAACTCTGAGTAAAACATGAAAAGCCTTTTCAAGAGTTTGAGATAACTGTTAAGTCGATGTACATAAAAAATGCGTGAGCAATGTATAAGATTACATTGGAATTTTAATTTGTGCATTATATAGTATTAAAAATTGCTAAGCCTTCACATCATCATCACTACCATTAGCAAGCTGTGTTTAGTTAAAAGCTTTTATAGGAAGAAAATAGAACCAAAATAAATATGAAAACTTTTGATACTGTATCAATAAAGAACAAAATTATGCCAATCAAGGGAGATGGCTGGCAAAGGACTGTGTTTTTATCTAAATATCAAGTACTGCATTTTAAAACAGGAATGCAATGAGAACATTTATTCTCTCTGCCTTTTTTTTTTTTTTCAACCCAAATAATCACAGTGAAAGGTTATTTGATTCCCATATTGGAGAAATGCTATTCTCTCCATTTTATTTTGGTTTCAAAAATCAAAATCCAACTTATTAGAGAAAGTCAATAAATACCGCAGTACAGATGTTAAGTATATATATATACATATATACTGGTTTGTTGTTTAATGTTCATTTTTCTATTTTCAAATAAAGATATGGCTACTGTCTTGTTTCCTATTGTTTAACTAATAAATAAAATATTGTTCTGTAATGAAACAGGATTAAAGAAGACAACCAGAAATGTGATCTTCTGATCTTCTCAAATAATATGTGAATAAATGCTATAAGAATGAAGAGAAGAATTTACATATAAATTCAGTTTATAGTGTTGTTCAAGGGAAGATCTGCATATCTGCATTAGCTGGTCTGATGGCCCTTATGGGGAAAAAAAATATATCTTTTTGACAAAATAATTGTCATCAATTGTCGTCATCATTATAATCAGCTGGTAGTACCCAGTTAAAAACCATGTGAAAGAGAAGCACATTAAACAGTTTAGAAACTGAAACTATAAAACATACATGTATAAAAGATATAAAAGTAATCTGATATTCTGTGATTATTCAAAGTCTTCTATTTAAGCATTAGTCCCAATGGTTATTCATACCGTACTAAAAGGAAACATATTAAAGTGCTTTGTTAAAATAGATTTTAATTCAACATGTATCTAGGAAGAGAGAGAGAAGAAAAGATGAAAATTCTAAAACTCCACTTTAAAATGACTTTAACAACAGATATGAAATGATGCTTAGAATTGCTAACAGTGAAATTATCAGATAAGTACAACTAACACATACCATTGCTGAGGAAATTTCTTCTTTATTACGCATACTATGCATGGAATTGAGGCAAATACTTTTCTTCTTCATCCAACCCTAGTTTAGTCACTCTTTTAGACAACTGTTTTGACTCACTTGGAATGTACTTTGGAATGTACTTTTCAAATGTGGAATGTACTTTCTGCACATGGAGTTTCTAACTGCTTGAGCAGAAGAAGGTGAATCCTCAGAGCCTCAGAGGTGGATCCCTAAGTACAAAAGTAAATAATTAACCAATTTCTAATTAACCCTGTTGACTCAAAAAAAAATGGAAGATGAAAACTAAAGATGATTCAATCTCTGGAGACTAGTGATATGCAATCTACTGCAATAAGAATCCTTTAGCTGCTCTGGTTTCACATTATATCCAATGCCCTAATTGTCTTTATATATTACATCTCCAACTAGACCTCACCAGCCCCACTGCAATTGGTGGCAAAATGTTCATTGATTTGAAAATATGCAATGAAAATTCAGAATCATATCAGCATATTCAATATACATTTAATGATTACCACACTACAGGAACAGAACAGTGCAGAATGTACAGAACTGTAATTTCTGTGCATATTTACGCTTAACACTGGTCTCAACCCTTAGTGAGCATATGATCTGTGCTGAAAAGTATGCTGTCCTGGTTTCATCTGTGGCAGTTCTCTTTCCTAGTAAATGGTATGGTGCTCTTTTGGATTTAGGATGAGAGTAATGCTTGTGTTTTCTTCAATTCTCTTGTTCAATTCTACTAACTTAACATAAGCTATCAAATACCGTTAGGAAATAGAACCTTAATATTTAAATTCTAGAAAGCTTAAAAGTTTGCATATGTCACTCTGGACCACTATAAATAACATTCAAAGTGAAAGAGCAGATCCATCCAAGGAAGCAGAGAAAATTTCCATCACGCACAGCAGCTCACAAGCATTCTTGTTAGTGAAGATGTTAGAACTAATGTATGAACAGAATTTTGGTAGAAATTACTCTTTTCTGAAGCAGTTTCAAAGCACATGTAGAATTTAGGAGGCTGGGTGGCTCTTACCAATTTTCTGTAGGTATGTGAATATAATGTCCGGAGGATAAGGCAATGGCCCAGCTGAAGTGCATCTACACCAATGCACGCAGCATGGGTAACAAACAGGAGGAGCTGGAAGCCATCATGCAGCAGGCAGGCTACGACTTGGTTGCCATTACGGAGACGTGGTGGGACCAGTCTCATGACTGGAGTACTGCAATGCCTGGCTATAAGCTCTTTAGAAGGGACAGGCAGCACAGAAGGGGTGGTGGTGTGGCTCTCTATATTAGAGAGTCTTTCGAGGTTGTAGAACTCGAGGCTGGGAATGACAAGGTCAAGTCCCTTTGGGTTAGGATCGGCAGGGACAACAAGGCTAGTGTCCTGGTCGGGGTCTGCTATAGACTGCCGAACCAGGATGAGGAGACAGATGAGGAATTCTACAGGCAGCTGACAGAAGTCGCGAAATCTTCAGCTCTTGTACTCATGGGGGACTTCAACTTTCCTGACATATCCTGGAAGCACAACACAGCCCTGAGAAAGCAGTCTAGGAGGTTTCTGGAGAGCGTGGAAGATAGCTTCCTGACGCAGCTGGTTAGTGAACCTACCAAGGGTGGTGCCCCGCTAGACCTTCTTTTCACAAACAGAGAAGGACTGGTGGAGGATGTGATTGTCGGGAGCTGTCTTGGGCAGAGTGACCATGAAATGGTGGAGTTCACTATTCTTGGCGAGGCCAGGAAGGGGACCAGTAAAACTGCTGTATTGGACTTTCGGAGGGCTGACTTTGAGCTGCTCAGGACACTAGTTGGTGGAGTCCCTTGGGAGGTGGTTCTGAAGGGCAGAGGGGTCCAGGAAGGCTGGGTGCTCTTCAAGAGGGAAATCTTAATGGCGCAGGAACGGTCTGTCCCCACGTGCCCAAAGACGAGCTGGCGGGGAAGAAGACCAGCCTGGCTCAACAGAGAATTGTGGCTAGATCTTAGGAGAAAAAATAGGGTTTATAATCTTTGAAAAAGTGGGCAGGCCACAAGGGAGGACTTTAAGGATGTAGCGAGGCTGTACAGGGATAAAATTAGGAAGGCCAAAGCTCATCTGGAGCTCAATCTGGCTACTGCTGTTAAAGATAACAAAAAACATTTCTATAAATACATCAACACAAAAAGGAGGACTAAGAAGAATCTCCAGCCTTTACTGGATGCGGGGGGAAACTTAGTTACAAGAGATGAGGAAAAGGCGGAGGTGCTCAATGCCTTCTTTGCCTCAGTCTTTAGCGGCAATACCGGTTGTTCTCTGGATACTCAGTACCCTGAGCTGGTGGAAGGGGATGGGGAGCAGGATGTGGCCCTCACCATCCATGAAGAACTGGTTGGTGACCTGCTACGGCACTTGGATGTGCACAAGTCGATGGGGCTGGATGGGATCCACCCAAGGGTACTGAGAGAACTGGCAGAGGAGCTGGCCAAGCCACTGTCCATCATTTATCAGCAGTCCTGGCTATCGGGGGAGGTCCCAGTTGAATGGCGGCTAGCAAATGTGACACCCATCTACAAGAAGGGCCGGAGGGCAGACCCAGGAAACTACAGGCCTGTCAGTTTGACCTCAGTGCCAGGGAAGCTCATGAAGCAGATCCTCCTGAGAGTCATCACGCGGCACTTGCAGGGCAATCAGGCCCAGGAAGCATGGGTTTATGAAAGGCAGATCCTGCTTGACGAACCTGATCTCCTTCTATGACAAAGTGACGCGCTGGGTGGACGAGGGAAAGGCTGTGGATGTGGTCTACCTTGACTTCAGCAAGGCTTTTGACACCATTTCCCACAGCATTCTCCTCAAGAAACTGGCTGCTCTTGGCTTGGACTGGCGCACGCTTCGTTGGGTTAGAAACTGGCTGGATAGCCGGGCCCAAAGAGTCGTGGTGAATGGAGCCAAGTCCAGTTGGAGGCCAGTCACTAGTGGCGTCCCCCAGGGCTCGGTGCTGGGGCCAGTCCTCTTTAATATCTTCATCGATGATCTGGACAAGGGCATCGAGTGCACCCTCAGTAAGTTTGCAGATGACACCAAGTTAGGTGCGTGTGTCGATCTGCTCGAGGGTAGGAAAGCTCTGCAGGAGGATCTGGATAGGCTGCTCCGATGGGCTGAGGTCAACTGCATGAAGTTCAACAAGGCCAAGTGCCGGGTCCTGCACCTGGGGCGCAATAACCCCAAGCAGAGCTACAGACTGGGAGAGGAATGGTTGGAGAGCTGCCAGGCAGAGAAGGACCTGGGAGTGATGGTGGATAGTCGGCTGAATATGAGCCAGCAGTGTGCTCAGGTGGCCAAGAAGGCCAATGGCATCCTGGCTTGTATCAGAAACAGTGTGACCAGCAGGGCTAGGGAGGTGATCGTCCCCCTGTACTCAGCTCTGGTGAGGCCGCACCTCGAGTACTGTGTTCAGTTTTGGACCCCTCGCTACAAGAAGGACATTGAGGTGCTTGAGCGGGTGCAGAGAAGGGTGACGAAGCTGGTGAGGGGCCTGGAGAACAAGTCCTATGAGGAGCGGCTGAGGGAGCTGGGCTTGTTCAGCCTGGAGAAGAGGAGGCTCAGGGGCGACCTTATCGCTCTCTATAGGTACCTCAAGGGAGGCTGTAGCGAGGTGGGGGTTGGTCTATTCTCCCACGTGCCTGGTGACAGGACGAGGGGGAATGGGCTTAAGTTGCACCAGGGGAGTTTTAGGTTAGATGTTAGGAAGAACTTCTTTACTGAAAGGGTTGTGAGACATTGGAACAGGCTGCCCAGGGAAGTGGTGAAGTCACCATCCCTGGAAGTCTTCAAAAGACGTTTAGATGTAGAGCTTAGGGATATGGTTTTAGTGGAGACTGCTAGCGTTAGGTCAGAGGTTGGACTTGATGATCTTGAGGTCTCTTCCAACCTAGAAATTCTGTGATTCTGTAATATTCCTCCTACCTCCTATTCCTCCTAGTCTTGCAGGGAAAGAGTTGGGGTGCAAAAATTCAGAAAGTTGTGCTGTTAGCAAAGCTAACATATTAAAGCTTGCAAGAAATGATCCTTAAATATTTATATTCTTTGTCACCAAAATCTTGCCTCTGTCCATAATAGGTCTAGCTCTCCTCTCTAAAAGGAGAGCTTCTCCAAATTAGTTTTAGAGAAAACTAACCAGACTATAACTCTCTCAGAGAGCATACTTGGAATATCATTCCAGATATTCTCTTCACTGTACAGCTGTCTGGATATTTTACATAAGGAGAAGCAAAATCTTTCAAAAACTATTGATTTCTGTCCATGTACAGGAACTGGATCAGTCTAATGAAGAGTAATAAAATTAAATGAAATTCCCAAGCATGTGATTCCCAAGTAATTATTCTACTTATTTTTTTATTTTAATCTCTTTGTTCTGTTTGCTTTCTGTGTAGTGACCCTCCCTTTGAGGAAACTTAACAGGCAATTCTATGAATTACTACCTATGTGTTTGACTATGTAAGAATTCATCAGAAAAGAAAACAGAACAAGAGAAGGCTCCTGAGGTCAAGAATAATTAACATGCACACTGACATATAGCTTGAATCCCATGTACCATTATGATGTTATGTTGATTGATAACATCATGATGTTATCAATTCTGCCTATACCCCCAGGGAAGGCAGGGCAGGGGTTTAAGAGACTAGAGCTCTGGCACATCCTATGTATTCACAGTACTGTGTCTGAACAGCTTCTGTGACAAAACTGAATATGAGGATATTTTAACATTGAAGATAGTCTAATAACCACCACCCACAATGGGTTGGGCTCTGCCTCTGTGAACAAGCACTCTCCACCTCCATTCTGCCATCACCATGCTAATCTGGCTCTGCAGAGAGGTGAGGAGATGAACTAGAAAGAAATTAACCCCATCATTAACACTGAATCATTAAACATTGGTTTAGTTTATTGAAACAGCTTATCTGAGGACTGAAAGCTTCATGTAGAAAAGGTTAGGAAAATACAGTTCCCTGCATAGTCAGCTTGCCCTTCCCTTAGCTGGCATATGAACCTGCACTCTGAACAAGCAGGAAATCACAACAGTGCAGGATTAAGTTGTGCGTTTTCTAAATCATATTCTCAAGCCAAAGCCTATGTCTTGCTAAAGTACAAGAAGGTCCTGAAAATAGCCTGATACATATTTTTCAAGTTAGGAAGAAGAAAGTTCTGTTATTGTTCATCCTTCTTGTAGATTTGTAGGATCTATCTTTAGAAAAATATGAATTAACTTTTGAATTGCCTTTTTACATTGAATCTTAAGTGAGTCTATTTCTGAAAGTAACAGTGCCTTATAAAAAGCAAAAGGATGTGCTTTTCCACATGTGCTTATTCATCATTCCAGTTACGGTTTCAAGCCTTCCTCAAGTTGGAGAATTTCAAACAAATAAGGTTAAAAGAAAGAAAAAAAGAAGGAAGGGAAGAAAGGAAGAAAGGTAGGCAGAAAGAAAGAAAAAAGAAAGAAAGAGAAAGAGAGAAAGGGAGAGAGAGGGAAGGAGGGAAGGAGGGAAGGAGGGAAGGAGGGAAGGAGGGAAGGAAGGAAGGAAGGAAGGAAGGAAGGAAGGAAGGAAGGAAGGAAGGAAGGAAGGAAGGAAGGAAGGAAGGACGGACAGGTCCTCCATTATTTCTGTTTTCAATTAAAAATAATAATATTCTAAAAATATATATATTACTGAGTAAATTAGTGTTAGATCAAACATTAAATTTGTGTTTTTAAGATTCACCAAAACAATGTGGTTGAGCTGAGCACAGAGTTAAATATAAGGTGTTAAAAATGCTCTAATACTAACATCCAATAACAAATCACACACTTTTATCATATAAATTCTATTAAATACAAAATGATCTGTGATAATTTTTAGTCTATATGACTGGGAACTTCATATAAGAATGAACTTGAACAGGGTTCACTGGTTTCAAAATAATATGTGGCTGTTTTTTCTGCACGCATACACACACACACAAAATGTCAGGGGAGAAGAATTAAGAAAGTCAGATACATGCACACACAGAAGCAAAGGAAAAATCTACATCATTGCCAATTATATTTCCCATCAGTTTCAAGTCACTGCTGACTGTGAAAATGACAGCACATATCACAGTGAATGGCAGTGCTATGGAAATAATGCAGTCTATTGAGGGCAGTTTTGTCCCCAAAGTCCTAATTTTAGATTTTGTGTTTTATGTGAACTGGCATCCAAACACACACACCTCTCTTCAACTGTGTCTTGCATTCCAGAAAAGGAGAAATACAAAAACAAACAAACAAACAAAAAAACACCACCAACAACAAAAAATCACCATCATAACAACTACAAAAAAGAGATACATGGAAACAGGAGTGAAGGACAAGTACAGCTTTTTACTATGAAATTTGAAGAGTAACACAACAGAAAATGAGTGGCGGGAATGGTATTTTATAGAGATTTGGTGTTTCTTTGAAGACTTTTCCCCATTAATCCCTCTCAGCAATATGTTGATGAACCCAGGGCCATTGGTTTTGTGAGGTACTTAAATTTTCTTAAGGAACTCAACACAGAAAACACATAAAGTTTTTTCATCCCATCTATATCTCTATAGTGTTTATTTTACTTCTTGCATATTGCCTAAATTGATATTTATAACTTTGTCAAAACAAAGAGACCATTTATTTTAAATTATGTCAGCTGTACTTTGGGCATTATAACATATCAATTCATATATAGAAATAAAAAGTTGGTAGAAACTTGTGCAAATAATGAAGTTGTATGTTTCAGTAGAAAATCTGTTGCCCATCTCATTCTCCCATCATCATGACAATAAAAAAATAAAAATTAATAAAAAAAAAATTATGTTACTTGAGATATTTAAGGCTAGAGGGAGGTACAATAAGCATACGTAGAAGCAGCTAAATAATTTAGATGTTTAAGTAGTAGCAAGGGAGTTCTGATTTAGCAGCTCCCAAAACTATTTCTAAGCTTGTTTGCTTCTGAAATTAGTATAATGAGAGTTTAAATTAACACATAAACAATCCTGACAGCAGTTACCAGAGCAAATAAACTCTCCATCCTGTCCAAATGTTCTTGTTACCAGGTTAGAAAGTCAAGGAGAAAACACACAAGTCTTAAATTACTGGCAATTTCTGTGCAGTGGCACAGTACTGAACATTAAATGTATCTTAACCTGTACTTTAATGGTTAGGACATGTGCTTGGTTCTGATCTTAAGGGGAATGTTAAACCCATAACAGGGCTCTAACCAAACAGGCTACGCCGGTCAATACTATATCATCTACTTGTCCACTGAGCCAAAGCAGTTACTACTGCATAAATGACTGCCAGATGGGAACTTTCTTATGGGGTGTCTTGTTTCTTTTGCTGTTTTCTCAACACTAGCAATGATGCAGACATCTTCTTTGTGGAATGATATTATTTAGAGCATAAAGGAATGTTTGCTTAGCAGCCCAATAAATGGTTTAAAGCATATTCTCTTTTTCCCTATACTTTGTAGATGGTGGCTTTGACTGAACTGAACTGTAGTAAAAACATAATTACCAAAAAATGTGTGTAAACAAGGTTTACTAAATCATATCTGTATTAATCATAACTACATTACTATGCCTTTAATTCTGATATTTTCTATATGCTATGCGAATGTGGTAAGACCTATGTAATTTTTCCACAGCTCCTTCCATTAGTCCAATGATTTCATTCTTGATTTTGGTAGCCTTTATGATAATAAAAACTTCCAGAAATATCAGAATTCCTAAAAATAACACCATAGCATTCGACAAAAACTGTGCATTTTTAAACACACTTGTTTTTTACGTTTCTTTTCAAGTTTTAGTCCAGTTATCCAAACATCTATTGACCCTTTTCACTTGACACTGCAAATGCTGACAATATAATCTTGTATTGAAAACTAATCAATTCTAGTTCAAAATTAGTTTTATTAATTTCATGAGACACACTGAATGAAAGTAAATTTTGGACTGACCAAAAGTAGTGGTCAAGATGGTCTTATCCTCATTGTCAGTGAGAACAATAGTAAAATTTCTAAAAGAATATCATGCCATCTTAATATTAAATCAATAAACTGAACAGATCTAAATTTAAGAAAGATATGCTGTCATATGGAAATCAGTCAGGTAGGAGAATAAATCTGATAACTTTAATCTTCAATCTACATCTTCTTGTACTTCTCATTATGTCATTCATAATTAATGTCACTTTAAATCATAGACATGGTTCATAGTTGAGTGATGCTATGTATGAGAGGAAAAAAAGCAAAGATTTAACATGTAGATTTTTCTCTCCTTAAGAGTTCACATCACAACAATTTAACCATTTTACTTTGGCAGTGTGAATGCACTTCTATTGCTAAAGGACAGATAACACTACATGCAATGAATCTAGTGAACCTCTAAACCCACATACAAACATAGTGGAAACAGCAGACAAATGGCCTTCAAAAACCTTCACTATGTTTTTATTTCCACTCTCAGAATTTCAGAATTCAAACCTAATAAATATCTCTAAGACTGTCTTTCAGAATTTTTTTTTTTTTTTTTTTTTTTTTTTTTTTTTTTTTGCTTTTCAACACTTCCTTCATCTAATAAATATAGAACTCTCCGTATTGTATTAGGAAATGAAATAAAAAGATTGATATAACCCAGATTTATTTTTTTTTTAAATCCCTACACCTGAGAAAGCAGACAGTAATAGTAGTTGACAGGAACTGGGTTTGTCTAAACTAAGATGAAAAAATTAAACATATTAGCCTTTCAAATGAGTTGTCCTAACTCATTCCTTCCCACATTTCAAATAGTATGCTTGGTGACACACAAGTGAATATGAGTTTGTTTTACCTCTAGTCCAACCGAGACACAGCAGTTTTGCTAGGAATCAATCAATAAATGAAATTGGGGTGTTTTATATGTATGGAAAATTCAATTTTTATAACAAATATATTAAAAAAGATTTTCATACCTTGTTATCGATTTTCTAAAGTAGATTTTGGAATGATATGGGCAAGAATAGGTGATCATACGGGTCTCTGTCTTACCTTAAGTGTGATTCACAAACCTTACACTTGTGATTAGCACAGAATGCATGCAAATTCCTGCTGATTAGGGGAATTAAACTGGATGCAGTTGGTATTGCTGTATGTGGCAGTCTCATAGAAGATTTTCAGATTCATATGTTCAGCTTTCAGCAATTCCAGAGCTCAGGATGCAGAAGAAATTTTGTTGTGGGAGATTTCCTTATTATTGGCTGTTGGGTAGGTAAGTGTAACATTAGTTGCTAGCTTCTTGGCTGCATCCACTCTAGTAAATCTGTTGGCTGTGCAGACTGAGAGGTTGTCTAAACTGTGATTTCTGGGAGCTAGTCAAAGACCAGTTCCCTTGTGATGAGCAGAAACCATCCAGTCAGAAGTGTTATGTTGTTCTGAAGTTTTTTGCTGGAAGTTTTTCCCAATATTTGCAGTTCAAATGAGGAGTAGACTATATATCACACAATTAACCTTTTTTTTTTTTTTTTTTTTTTTTTTTTTTTTTTTTTTGGAAGCAAGTAAAAGAAGAAAATTAGTTCCATTATTGTTGCTGATTTTATCTGGCTGAACTAGTAAATTATCAAATGCAAAATCTTACAAGAAGAACTGGAAATTCTCCTTTATATAGTTTTGGTTTCAGGACAGAACAGGAAAGAAAAAAGTGTACTTTATTGTCATAATCCTCCTTCAGGCTATACTGCTGTGTTGGCTGGTGTCTGAAACGGGATACTAACTAGCTAGATCCTAACTGTCATGGTTCAGTTGCCTCAGATAAGCATTTCTATCTACTGTATGTACTGGGGCTTTTTTAGAAATGGAAAATCAGAATAATCATGCTTTATAGAAATGACAGAATCTAAAGTCAAGAAGCTCTTTGACTCGGACATACCAGTCTGAGTTTCAATGAGTTTTGTATTCATTATTTTATACTATCAGTACAACCTGACATACCAGTGCTTGGTTGGAGCCTAACATATCAAATTTCTCTTCTCCAGAGTTGTCATGTCATTTTCCTTACTGAATTTTTTAATGTGTTTTCTCTGTTGCCCCTGTAGGAAGCATTATGCAAAGCGTTCAGTCAACAAATTACACATTGGACTCACAACAGAGCTAAGAACAGACTGGAAGATGGTCATTCATGTGGAAAGGTATATGCTTCAAAGCTATAGGATGATTTGGAGTTAACTGATGTTAATAGTGCATTGCTCCTGTCAGTCGCCTGCTGCCTGACTTCCTAATTATATACTTAAGGGAAAATTGTTTTGAAATCTTGTTTTAGAGCTGAGAGAAATACAGAAAGTCATGTCAATCCTACACTTCTCACCTGATTCTCATTTTGCCTTTTTGTGATGCTACTTAGGCAGTTGGAATGTTTCCTTGCCAGAAAGGAAGGTGTTTTCAGAACATTTAGGAAATTCAGCAACAGTCGGTTCACAAAACCAAGCTCAAAAATAACATAAAATAATAAAGAATGCATAAAAGCAGAGCTATTCATGATCAATAGCAATGATCGTTTATCTGAAAAATATGTTTGCATTAGACAGAAATTTAGACAAAACTAAATACTTGTCATTCTGAATGCTCATCATTCTCAGTGTCTTACTGATGTACTTGATCTTTTGTAACAAAAACTGACTTTCTCTAGGCGGATATAGGTGGATATTGTTTGGGAGTTTTATGGTCAGTTTCATTTGTCTGCAGTTTCTCGTTGCTAGAACTCTCACCCAGAACCAGCCACTCTAATCTAGATACTTGTGGGATTTTGACATGATAACGATCAAGTGTTAAAGCATTTCACAGAATATTAGTGTAGATTCTCAGCAGTCCATTTTTTGTCATATTTTATTTGCAATATATTGTAAGGATTGCCATCCTTTTAAAATACTGCAAGTGTAAAATGTGCTTATTATTTCTGATTTTTTTTCCTTAAAGTCAACACAATTATTAACTGGGCTTTTAATGATATTTGAGACCACTAAATCAGCTTTCAATCCTATTTTCAGACACTGAAATATGTATCTAAACAAAAACCTTGATGTAAATGAGTTTTCAGAAGGCAGTGTTTCTTTCAAATAACTTCAAGATAATTTTATAGTCATCTGTACTTCAGAACATTAATTGAATAAAGTATTTTTTCATTTTCCAACAAAATGAATAGTAAAAAAAAAAATAAATAAAATAAAATAAAATAAATAAAATAAAATAAAATAAAATAAAATAATAAAATAAAATAAAATAAAATAAAATAAAATAAAATAAAATAAAATAAATAAAATAAAAAAGAAATTAAAAGAAAAAAAAGTACTTGAAAGGTTAAATAAAAAAAAAAAAAAAAAGGCTTATTCTGTTGGTTGTGCTTTAACCCTGGCAGGCAGCTAAGTACAATAAGCTCACTCAGTCTCCCCAGGTGGGATGGGGAGAGAATAGGAAAGGTAAAAGCACAAAATCTCATGGGTTTTCAACAGGTAAAGTAAAAGCCATTTCTATGCAAGCAAAGCAAAACAAGGAATTTATTTGCTACTTTCCATTGGCAGGCAGGTGCTCAGAGAAACCGAGCATGGAATGGTTTCTTGGGTAAACAAATGCCAGCACTCTGAACATTTCCCCCTCTTTCCTTCCTTACCCCAGCTTTTATTGCTGACCACGATGTCACATGGTAGAGGACATCTCCTTGGTCAGTTTGGGCCAGCTGTCCTGGCTGTGTCCCCTCCCAGCTCTTGGTGCACCCCTAGCCTCCTCACTGGCCAGGCAGCAGAAGAAGCTGAAAAGTTCTCAACTTAGTGCAAGCCCTGCTCTGCAACTGCCAAAATATTGGTGTGTTAACTGCATTATTCTCATCCTAAGCCCAAAACACAGCACCATACCAGCACCTACAAAGAAAATTTACTTTATCCCAGCCAAAGTTAAGACATGCTGTCAGGGAATTTCATTTTAAAATACAACATTGTATTATAATTTTCCCATTTTACAAATTGAAAATTTTAATATATGTAAGAATTAAAACATTAGTTGTGTAAAATCAGGATATCAGGCTGTGACAAATACTTCTGGTACCTATATGAATCCTAATTTTGTTTATAATAATGATTTTCTCATTGTCCTTAGGAAACAAAGTGTAAAAGACTTATAAGATTATTTTAATCAAGATAAAAACAATGTTGGCATTAAAGAAATAATTTATCCTTTTTCTTTGTGTAATTTGAGTCCTTTCATTCCGAGGTCTCCAACATCCAGACCAAATCTAGACCAGAAGTGACAGCAAAGGGATAAAAGGATGGCATAAATATCTCTGCAAATTTCCCTCTGGCACAATGAGCTATGCTATTTTTATTTATTAAGAAGAGAGTCTGAGAAGTTGTCATTTTTTCCATTGTGATGGTACACAGTGCTGTACTGTTGTACTCCAGACAGATGAGAAAATATTTTACAGATTTTTTTTTAGACTGACTTCACTGATCCTGTTTCTAATGTCAGACAATCTATTAATACACCATTTAATTGAGATTTATGAATAATTGAATGTACCTTTTATTTTGAATAATGTTTTGTGAGCGAACCTACTCATTATACTGAACATTTTTTTTTTTACCAAACATATCAGTCTGTACCTAATATTCTCAAAAAAACTAATATACTAGATTCTTTTTTAATGCTTAAACGCATCATAAAAGAATGAGGCAAGAATTTCTCTCATACTTTACATAGCTTATTATGTCATACCAATCTTCAATGCTCATAAATACAAGAAAGAATAACCACACTTCATATAAATAATTTTGGATTTGTTCTTTCTAGATTCTAATTCTGTAATATTTAGAAGCCCCAGAAACCCCAGCATTAGTTTTAGTTGTGTAGGCAGCTGTGTGTAACAGCATCCCTCAGAAAATTCTGAGCTTCCCTGGTCCTTTACCCTAAACACTTCACGTACTCCAGAAGAAAGTCTCTCCTTTCCCCACACAGTTATTGACCTTTCCCTACCTATTTTCACCATATGTGGGGAAAAAGAAAAAAAGAAGGAAAAAATATAGTCTATTAGCTCTTCCTAGCCTTTTCATTCTGTTTAGTTATGGGCCTCCTTTCACATGAAAATTTTTCAGTTAAATTTTCACATTTTCACAGGAGCCTTCTCACTTGAGGTTTCAGAAGTCATATTGCCAGATCCATCTGTCGAGGGAAAAAGGGAAAAAAAAGAAAAAAAAAGAAAAAAGAAAAAAAAAAACTCACACCCTCTGGCTTTAATTTTGAATAAAAACACCCGAGCAAAAACAAAGGTGGTACTATTTTTTACGATTCTTTGATTTTTTTTTATTTTTTTTTTTTTTGAGGACAGTTTTCTCTCTGGAAATTAAGCATCAGTGTTAGGCAAGAGATTTCTAGAAGACTGTGCAATACTTTCTTTTTCACTATGGAATAGTATGTTACCCGATAAACCAACTAACAGTCAACACATATACTGATATATGTCATTATATATTTGTCCACTGCATGTCAAGTGGGAGATATTTGACACTGACCAATGGTGGCAGGATGAACACTGGAATTAGAAACTTAAGCAGCAAAATTTGCATTCTTTCCTATTCAGATCTCAATAAAAACAAAATCCTCATTGAATTGAAACATAAGAGTCTATGGATTTTGCAGAATCTGCTAACAGCAAATTTTTATTCAGACTTGGCATACGTAGTCTTTATAGGGTTTTAATGCTGTAAGCAGAAGCTCATAAAGTGGAACTTCTGGTGAACCTCTGTTGTGACTACAGGTAAATCAATTCATGCTTTGAGAGAATGAAATATTATAGAGGTTCACAGCAGCCCTTGGAAATCAAAAACACTGCTGTTTTTATTTGCTCAAGTATTACGCAGAACAGTCGTAGAAATGTTTATGTATAACTTTGTTATGTAACTGCAGAACAATAGTTGATCATGTTATAGCAAATGAATGTGTACCATTTATAATGTAACTATCAATTTTTAAGACCATTTTAGATGACAATTAGGAACTTTCCCCCCTTTTTCCCTTATTATATTACCTTGAAAAAATAGCTTATTAGCAATAATAATTGAAATAATAGAATAATAATAATAAATAATAATAGATAAAAATAGAATAATAATAATAAATAATAGAAATAATGTCTTATTAGCAATATCCAACTGTGGTATGGTATTCATCATGTATCTGGTAAATAGTAAGCTTATTTTGAAACATTAATAATATTAACATTATCTTAGTACTTTAATTATGAAGAAAAAAAAAAAGACTAAAGGAAAGAAAACAACAAAAACAGAATATGTAGTTTAAAAGATACTGCAATTTCTACACCATGATATAAGGATAATAACGGAATAGAATATAATAAAGGTACTACTGAAAATCCATTTCCAGCATACTTGTCTACTCAGAAAACTGTTACCTGCCATCATGACTTTACAAGCTGCTAACTTTCAAGGATCCCTGGGATACTTGTTTCACAGCAGCCTGCAACAAAAGCCAACTCTTCAAGCCTTTCAAGACCATAAAGTCTTGCAAGTAAACTCATGATCACCATTTCAGAAGGCTGGCCTTTCAGAAGGTGGGGAGCACAAAATTTCCTGACTTTTATCCAGGATCTCCAAGAAGACTTGAACAACCAGTTGCAAAGTTGTTAGGTTTCCAACCTATCTCACCTCCTAATGCTGGGGTCCCAATTCACCCACCTCATTGTTCCATTTTCTTTTCAGAAGGATATGCTTTGATTATCTCAGTGATTTCTTATAAGTTTTCTGAAGGAAACTTCGAGGTTTATTTATTTATTTATCTGTTTATTTATCTATGTATCTATTTATTTATTTATTTATTTTCCTGACAGATGATAGAGTTTCCTGAAGAATGGAGATAAAAGTTTTTGTTAAAATTCATTCTTTTATATTTTGGCAGAAAAAAAATATATATATATATATATATTTATTCTTCTAATATAAGCTACAGCCCCCTTTGGTTTTACTTATTGTAAAATAAGCAAAATATTGCATTCATTATGTCATGCTGTCTTTTCATATAAAATAATGATGTGACTCTTTAAACTGCACATTTTCAGAGTTAACAGCATTTAATTAATGTCCCTTTGGGTCTTTAAGAAAATGTTGGATGTGGTTCTTAGGAATATGGCTTAGTGGGTAATATTGGTAGACAGTTGGACCATATATCTTGGAGATAATTTCCAACCTTAATGATTCTGATTCTGATCCATGTGAAGCACAGGAGATTATCTATTAGCTAAACAATTTTAATAGCTATGAATTCAATCTAGCACACCCCAATCATATCTAATCTTATTCAAAAAAAATTAAGCCCCATTTGGGCACCTGTTTGTTCTTCTCCTGGAGGAGGTACCTAGGTTTGAATGAAAGGCCTCTTATTCTTACCATTCTTGCGAAGTCGTTGTGGTTACTTCTAAATCTTGAATGGTGCCTTTTATTTTATATATATTCCCATATTCCTTAAAAAATTAAAACAAACAATTTATATATTAAAAACAAAAAAGACAGCCACTTTTCCTAGTTATTGTACTGCAAGGAGACCCTGGAATTACAGGAAAAAAAAAAAAAATCTGGATGATATTCTTTTTCCTGTCCAGAAACTAGTCATATTTGTTCAGTCAGCCTCTGCTTTTAACTCAGTTATGACTGTTTTAAAGATAATATGTATTGTGGAAGCAAGCACCTACTAAGTTCACCCTATTAGTTCATTTTATGATTTTGAAAAAGAAAAGCATTTTTTCATTTATGGTATTTTGTCTCAAAATCTCTAACAGACCTTTAACTGCTAGAATAAATGTAACAAGAGTACTAAAATTACCATCCTTTGGTCTTTTGAGCAACTCATATGGTCTGTGATTTTCTGGGGCTAAGAATGATCCTAAGCAAATTTGTTCTCCTAGTCTCCTTACATGCTGCAGAGAGAGTAAAGCAGGTCTCATTTATATTTCTGATAGTCAGAAACCATTCAGATGTACTTGTCTCACAGTGAACTAAACAGCCTAAGTGGTATTTCTTTTCAAAAATAGGTGTAGTTTGTTTGGAACAAGATAAATTCTAATTTTCTCAGTGAAGAGGGTTTAGAAACACACAATTTTCATTATATCCAAAGGATAAAGATTACAGAAAGGTTGAGGTAGAGTGGATATATAGATTATATACATTCATAGCTGCAGGTAAACTGCCCATTGGCTGTTTGACACACTTATCATAAAAAAAAATGATCTACGAGCGCTAGAACAAAGTACCTGAAAATAACAGCTACTGTCTGGACAAAGACAATGTTGCTGTCATGTGAAAAGTTTTTGAAGGTTAGATTAAATAAGCAATTTGATTGCAGCCTTACACTTTTTCCTTTTCTTTCTCTTTTTAAATTTGAAGAACTGTAGAAATCTAGTTCCTAAATTATCAGTACTTTTTTATACAGGTAAGTGAAGTAAGTACTGCATATTCAATTCACTGACGTTGTTCTTTATTGTATCAACATTCAGTTGTCCATTTTTTCCTTCTTTCCTCTAAGAATAGTTATAATAAAATGGAAATTTGGACCAACAAACTCTCCCTAAGACCTTTCCATAACCATAGTGGAGTAACTTCTGGAGTTCTGAATTTTATGGAATAGAGTTTCCTTTCCTAGAATGTACTTCCGAAGTGAATATTCTGGCATATCTCAGGTAATTTTGAAATCATTAATCAAGAAAGGAACCATGCAACATACTCATTTCAGCTTTCTTCCTACAACATGCATTTCTCTTCAGCACTCTATTTTTTTTTTCTTTCAGTTTGTGTAAAGGGGAATTTGTATGTGCATTTTCATAAAGAAAAGAGAGCTGAGTTGTGAAACTTCTCCAAACTACTTCCAAGAATTTACCTGCTTATTTGTACCTTTATTTTCAAATTATAATGTGTCACAAAAAATATGAACAAAATTTACATGTAGTAGCAGAGTGTTTAGTTGATATTTCTGCTTTCCTCATTTTTTCAGTAGATAAGAATCTTCAGGGTAAATCTACTGTTTATCCTCCAGGGGCTTGATCTGCTCATTTATATTTTATTACTACTTTTATGCTGAAATCTTACCAGTTTTGTAGTGGAGACAGAATTTATGCAAGTTTCCCTAATTGTTGCCTAGAGTGCTTCCAAAGAGATATAGAAAGACCTATGAAGTATTTACTAAAAGAGTAAATGATAATCTTTTATGGTTTTGATATTTTCAATCTTAATCTAATTTTTTGGGGTGGGGAGGGGTTGGAAAGAACAAATTTCAATATAGTGTGCTTATGAGGTTATACTTGAAAACATCTGGAAGTAAAATACAATAACAGACATTGAATTCTGCTTTTTTATACTTCACACCCTCTTCCTACTATGTGAGAATCTGAAATATATTAAAATACACCCTGAAGAAAATGTGTTGTATCAGGTATCTTGTATTTACTATAAATGTACATGTTTATTTGAGAGACCAAAGCATTTTATTTTTTTATTATTTTTTATATTTTTTATTATTTATTTTATTTTATTATTTTGTTTTGTTTTGTTTTGTTTTATTATTTTATTTTATTTTATTTTATTTTATTTTATTTTATTTGTGTATAATTGTGTGAATCTGGGTTCCATCAATGCTTGTCAACTTTTAAGTATCGTCTGTTAAGAGCATAGGAACCAGTACTTCCAAAATGTCCAAAATTAAGCAGGTGAGACAGGTCAGCTTGGCTGAGCAGGGATCTTCTAGAGCTTAGGTGGAAAAAGAAAGTGAGTGGCCACTGAAAGTAAAGGACAACATGGAAGGTCTAGTGAGACGCCGTTGGCCATTGTGGGAGAAAAATTCATGCAGACAAAATTCAATTAGAGCTGAGGCTGGCCAGTACTGTGGGGGACAATAAAAAGGGATTTAAATATGTTATCAGCAAAAGGAGGACCAGAGGTAGCATTGGTCAGTTATTTGTTGACCACCACACAAACAGGGACACAGACAAAGCAGAGATGTTTAATGCCATCTTTGCCACTATCTTCAACACCAATTATAGGCTCTGAGCCCCTACATGTTTTCTGAGTTTGAGGACTGTAGTAGTACTGATAAGCATCCGGAGGATGGTGTAACAATAAATTCCCAGCCAACCCTGAGCTTGTGAGAGTTTTGCTGCTTCATCTTGAGTCTGTATGGTCTAATGGGAGTATGGTGGACGACCAAGCTGCACCACAACCGCTCTCTCACTCCCCCTACTCAAAGAGGAACAGGGAGAAAATATGATGAAAAGGGCTCAAGAGTTGAAATAAGGATGGGGAGATCAGTCAACAATTACTGTGACAGGCAAAACAGACTCAGCATAGGGAGATAGTAAGATTTATTGCCTATTACTAACAAGATAGAGAAGTGAGAAACAAAGGAAAAATAAAAACACCTTCCCCCCCATCTGCCCTCTTCCACCTCCTTCCCCCGAGTGGCGCAGGGAAACAGGGAAGTGGGGTTGCGGTTAGTCTATGGCAGTTTGTCTCCACCGCTCCTTCTGGATCACTCTCATCCCCTGTGCAGTGTGGTCCCTCCGACGGGATGCAGTCCTTGATGAACTGATCCTGTGTGGGTTTCCCACAGTCAGCAGCTCTTCAAGAACTGCTCCAGATATGGGTCCATACTACGGGGTCCATCCCTCAGGAGAAAACTGCTCCAGCATGTGTCTCCCATGGGCAGCAGTTCCTGCCAGGTCACCTGCTCCTGCGTGGTCTCCTCTCCACAGGCTACAGGTCCAGCCCAGAACCAGCTCCAGCAGAGGTCCTCCACAGACCACAGCCTCTGTTGGTGCACATCCACCTGCTCCACTGTGGTGTCCTCAAGGGGCTGCAGCGTGGTCCTCAACCCTGCTCCACTGTGGTCCTCCATGGGCTGCAGGGGGACATCCTGCTCCACCATGGTCCTTACCACAGGCCACAGGGGACTTCTGCTCTGGCGTCCGGAGCACCTCTCCCCCTCCTTCTTCACTGACCTTGGTGCCTGCAAGGCGCTTTCTCACTCCTCTTTCTCTCCCAGCTGCTGTGAAGCAGCCTTTTTTCGTTATTTTTTCCCCTTTTCTTAAATATGTTCTCACAGAGGTGCAAGTAACATAGCTTATTGGCTCAGCTCTGGTCAGCAGCGGGGCCCTTAACTAACATGATGCTTCTAGATTCTTCTTACAGAAGCCACACCTATGCCCCCCCCCCCAAACATTGCCATGTAAACCCACTACAGGGATTCATCCCAAGGTGTCGTGGTTTAACCCGGCTGGCAGCTAAACACCACGCAGCCATTCGCTCACCCTCCCCCCTCCCTCTCTGGGACGGGGGAGAGAAATGGAAAGTGAAGCCCGTGAGTTGAGATAAAGACAGTTTAATAAGACAGGAAAATAATAATAACAAAAGTAATAATAATACAATGATGATAATAGTACTACTAATAATAATATGTACAAACAAGTGATGCACAATGCAATTGCTCACCACCCGCTGACCGATGCCCAGCTTAACCCCAAGCAGTCCGGCCCCCTCCCCCCGGCTAGCCACCCCTATATATTGTTTAGCATGACGTCAGATGGTATGGAATACCCCTTTGGCTAGTTTGGGTCACCTGTCCTGTGTCTGTCCCCTCCCAGCTCTTACTGCACCCCCAGCCTGCCTGTTGGCAGGACAGAGCGAAAGTCTGAGGTGTCCTTGGCTTGGTATAAGCACTGCTCTGCAACAATTAAAACATCGGGGTGTTATGAGCACTCTTCTCATCCTAAGCCAAAACACAGCATTCCACCAGCTACTAGGAAGAAAATTAATTCTGTTCTAACTGAAACCAGGACACAAGGTATTCAGAGAACTGGTTGATGTCATCACAGGAACTCTCTCAATAATTTTTCAACAGTCTTGAGAATCTAGAGAGGTCTCAGTAAACTGGAAGCTGGCAAATGATATTCCAATGTTCAAGAAAAAAGACCCTAGTAATTATAGGCCTGCCAAACCTATTTCATTGCCTGTTAAAATTATGGAGAATATTATTCTGGGATTTACTTGAAAACACCTGAAAGACAGTCCAGTCAATCATCATAACCAACATGGGTTCATGAGAGGAAAAACCTGCTTAACAAACTTAATTTTCATTTATGACAAGGTTAACCATGTAACTGACCAAAGGAAATCAATTGATGTAAACTTTATGGATTTCAGTAAAACATTTGATAATGCTTCTCACAATATGCTTCGAGATAAAATGTCCAGCATACATAGATAAAAACATAATGTGATGGGTAAACAATTGACTGATGGGTCGGGCTCAAAGTGTTTTAGTAAATGGGGTTACATCAGGTTGGTGGGCATTTAATAGTGGGGTTCTACATTTTAGGAGCAGTTCTCTTTAATTTTTCATAAATGACTTGGATGTAGGACTTGAAGGCATACTAAGTAGGTTTGTGAATTGGGAGGAGTTTTGACTCTCTTGAGAGTAGAGAGGCCTTGTGGAGAGATCTTGGTAAATTAGAGGGGTGGGCAACAGCATGCAGTTTAACAAGAGCAAGTACCAGATTCTGCACTGGGGAAGGGGCAACCCTGGATATATGTACAGACTTGATGATGAGAGGCTGGAGAACCACCCCAGGGAAAAAAAGGGATCTGGGGGTTCTGGTTGACAACAGGTTGAATATGAGTCAACAGTGTGCTCTGGAAACCAAAAGGGCTAACCATACCCTGGGGTGCATCAAGCATGGCACTGATAGCCAGACGAGTGAAGTGACTGCTGTGCTCTACTCTGTGCTGGTGCAGCCTCACCTTTAGTACTGTGTGCAGTTTTGGGTGCCACATGGTAAGAACGACACAAGACTATTAGAGAGTATCCAAAGAACAGCCTTCAAAGATGGCAAAGTGTTTAGAGGTCAAGACATATGAGGTGTGGCTAGGGTGATATGGCTTGTTCAGCCCAGAGCAGAGGAGACTGAGGCCTCGTGGCAGCCTGAAACTTCCTCACAAGGTGAGTGGAGAGACAGGCGCTGAGCTCTGCTTTCTAGGGACACAGTGACAGAACCCGAAAGAATGGCATGGAGTTGGGACAGGGGAGGGTCAGGCTGGGTGTTAGGGAAAGGTTATACACCCAGAGGGTGGTCAGGCACTAGAACAAGACACGCAAGGAAGTGGTCAGGGTAGCAAGCCTGTAAGAGTTCAAGAAGCATCTGGACAATGATGTTAGACATCTGGTCTGAATTTTGTGTGGTCCTGTGCAGAGCCAGGAGTTGGACTTGATGATCCCTTGTGGGTCCCTTCCAGCTCAAGATATTTTATGATTCTATGATAATTCTTTCATTTTAAGAGAGGAATATTGTTTAAAATTGTCTATCATAAGGGATATGAAACTGCAAGCGACACTCCAATTTTAAGTTTTCTCTGTCTCCATTTCTCTCTCTCTCAATTTTATTTTTCCTATGTGTAAGATAATTAAAATATCACAAAATTTACTTTACAGTTTGCAGTAAATTATAGTGATATGGAATGCTGTCCCGTCCTCTACCATGTGACTTCATCTATTACAGTGCCTTGAGCATTGACGCCTGATGTTTCTCTTTTAAAAATGCTATTGCATCTTTTTCCATAGTTCTTTTTTCCACCAGTTGTATGAAGTTTGGTTTGGGCAAAAATTAGTAGGCAAAAATTTGGGCAAAAATTATTAGTAAATAATTTTTAAAAAACTAGTTTTTAAAAATTATTAGGTTACAAAGAAATATTATGAAAGATTACATCTTCTTGTCTGAAACATGAATAATGACTATAAGCTTCATAAAATAGAAAAAATAATGTGGACTTCTGGCCTGACTGGAGAAAGCAAATAAAACTCAGAATTCTTTCCACATCAAAATACATTTATAATAAATACTGAAGTAGCAGATAGGTAAATGATTTTTTCCTATCTATCTTCATGGTTGCGCAATAAGATATATTTGCAAAAATACAAAACCAAAAAAAATAAAAAAAAAATAAAAAAAGACTGAGACACAAATGCAGTCAGTTTTACTCTAAGGTGCAAATCTAGTAAAGGAGGTTAGATAGACCATAGACTGTGTTATTAGAAATCTTTGCATGTACAAAAATTGCATTTTATAATTGAAAATTTATAATTGCAATTTATAAAAATATTACATTTATAAAAATGCAAGACAGAAGAAGTCCTTGAGATAATACTCACTAGTTAGAAATAAATAGATCTCATAGAACTTGAGGGTAAATAACCAGAATTTTTATGAACCTTTAGAAACAATATGAAAGCAAGGGTGAAAATACCATTAAATATGTAGAATATGTAGCCCCATCTATTGGCAGACCTGAGAATGTTTCTTAGTAATATGCAAAAATGCTAAGATAAAAGATAATGAGAGAAATTAGATATTTGTACCCTGATGTGTGACTGATTTAATATTACCATTTACCCCTTACTGTCTCTATGGAGTGTTCACTGAGAGCTGTGACTCTGCAAGTGGAGTGGAGAGAAGAAACCTGTGATACTATTACTGACTGTAGACACTGATGTTCTCTTACACAGAGCATAAAAAAGCTAAAACAAACAATTGTGCTTTTTAAACATGCTTTTCCATGTTTAACCTTATAGTAAGAAACTATGCTTGAGAAAAAACAGAGAAGTTCTAGTGGATTGGAAAGTAATTGAAGTTAATATAGATCATAGAGATTAGTGTCAGTAACCATCTGCTTGCAGCTTCCTTGCTTTGACCTGTGTAGAAATCATTTCCCTGTCCTGACACAATAAAACTGAGATACTGATATTTAAAATAAATTAGAATTTAAATGCAGTAACTAGACCTTGTAAAATACATTTTGTCTTTATTTTGTGCCTTGCTTTTGACAAATATGCATGATCCTGGACATCCTGTTGAGTGTCTCTCAAATCATGTGGTCTTTTAAGGTCTGTTTAGTACTTTATTGAATAAGGCCCCATATGCCAAAATCTCTTGGGAGTTGTCAGCATTCTAACACAGACTGTTCACCGAGTTTGTTGTGGTTCAGTGACATTGAGAAAGTAGCATACAGCTTGTAAACTACTGTTGCTTTTGCTTTGTATTATTTGAATTTGAAGTATAAAAGCAAGGAGGAAAAAACAAACAAACAAACAAACAAAAAAAAAACAATAAAAGTGTTCACAGCAACAATAAAAATGTTATCTTTTCAGGTAATGGCAGCTGAGATGTAAGACACTTGTGTGAAAGTCTCTTGTCCAATTAATAAGTAAGTAGTTCATAAAAAGTGGAGCGCAATCCAGAATCCAGTGGTGGAAACAAAAGAAACTGAATAATTTAATACAAAATACCATCTAATCTGATGCCTGGAGCTCTTTTACTTGAGTGGATGTAGATGTGGGATAAAGACAGTTTCCCATATGCTGAGCTGCTATATGCTCATATATGGTATATATATATATGCTAAGCAGAAAGGAAACTGATTCACAACAATTTAGAAAGAAAGAATCTTCTCTCTGTGCCACAATTTTTGGTTCAGCTTCAGTTATTCTTACAGATGCATTCAAAGAAGCTGTCTTGGAGAAAGTTTCTTAGACTACCTATGGTCTATGTACTGGATGAGATGAGAAATGGATCTGGATGAGGAATGGATGAATCTGGATGAGGGCACTAACCTGACTATGGGGAAAGGACTACAAAGAAAATAAGTCAACAGACCTATGGAGTTCTCCATCTACAAAATACTTTTGTGGACTATATTGTACACAGCAGCTAATTTTAATTCTGTCACCTGGCTGTAACATTGTGATGACAAATAATAATGATGCCCTACATGGTTTCAGCTTGTTGCCGCAAAGTATGGTGCCCAGACTAAATATGACTTTTCTAGAAGCAGGTCTAATATGACTAAATATGACCTGCTTGAAGCAGGTCTGCATAAAAAATGAAAAGAAAAAGGCTTGATTAGGTTTCCAACTTGTTTGTGTACTGTAATAGCATTAAAAAAAATGTAATACACTTTACTCTTTGAGAAAATTTAACATTTTAAAATGGGAAAATCAAACTGACTAGGACAATGAGGAGAAAAAAAAAAAGTGGGATAGAGTTAAAAAGTAAGTGTAACATGAAATGTCATGCGCTACAGGCAAATTATTCTAAATCATAATTTTGTTAAGAAAAAAAGAGGAGAAAGTCCATTGAGAAAAACTGTAGACAATGATTGAACTTGCATACTTACAATTAAGAAAAAAGGCAGAAATTTCATAGAAGTAATAATCAAATACCTATATAAATAATAGTTCCTAGTATCAACACAGATCACATAGAATTTGATCATTTTTCAAGTTCTCAAGAGAATAACTGAAGATACATGCAAAGAATGATGAAATACACGTATGGTTCATAGTTATTCTAGTGGGTTTATTCCATTGTGAATAAAATATAAAGATAATCAATAAATCGAATTGAAAAATTTAGCTGAATATTAGCAGGTCAGATATCACTAACCCTAATAACAGAGAACATGGTGATTATACAGC